>NW_016163124.1:0-38314 GCF_001687245.7 Rhagoletis zephyria | reverse complement strand
AGTGGATAGCAGGAATGAAAACGCTTTTTTTTCAACCGCGTAGCAAATTTTAATTGGATTTAATTTTTGAATTGTTTGACTACCTGACAGTTAGTAGTTTAAACTTTAATTAGATGCTTATATGCACGCAATTTTTGGTCTGCTACTTGTATGAGCATGTCTGCCTCTGCGAGTGGAGTTTGTACCCATTTCCATTGATTGACACTAAAAAGTGATGCTCATGCAAGTACTTTCTTGATTAGTCTGATGTTTTGGTTGACATTTAGAAGGCATGCATAATAAAAGCAATAATGCTCAGGTGTGCTGACATTTTTAAATTGATTGATCGCATTTTATCAGGGGGAAACAAGGCGTATGAGTAACATTTGTTGTATGCAGAGCCACATTGATTGATGAGGAAAAATTTCGTAGGTTTAACAGAGTGTAGATGTAATGAAGTAGCTTAAAGCAGAGTATAATTTGCTTTTAAAGGTTATTTATGTAGAATGTATATTGCTTTCAAGTCGCTAATAGATTTCAACGTATACATAACCATTTACTAGGGCGTTCGATTATTCGCCTTTTTTCCAGAACCGGTTTTCGAATTATTCATTATTAAATTAAAATTTGAAAAAACCGGTTTTCGATTTTGAAATTAAGAAAAAATCGGATAACACGGTTTTATTTTCATGACCAAAAATTACTATAATACTATTAATAGTAAATACAGCTTCTATTTAGAAAAGAGAAAGCAAAATAAGTTCAAAGTTCTTTTAGATCAAAAGTCAAACGAATAAAAATAAGGGAACAATTCACATTCTGTCTTATTTTTACTTTCTTTTATACCTTATCGCTTTATTGCTGCCGTAGTCGAGTGCTTAAATCGGGAGGTCCGTAGCTCAATTTCTGGTCCCAGCGACATCAAATAGCGGTCGCTGCACGGCAGAAAATAGCAAACTTTCGGGTGTACTTCTGTCATAAAAAAGCTTTTTCACAGGTGACGTAAAGGTATAGATCATTCTGTCACAACATCAAGAAACAGAATTGGAGGAGAAGTTCGGGCTAACATGCAGAAGCACCAAACATTTATTTACTGGAATCAATATCATAAACTGTTAATCCCCAAATAACCTACGATATTATTTTGAAACTGTTTAGGGGTTTCCCTTAAACTGGAAAAGGCATTGAAAACTCCGAAAAACTGAAAACTCTTATTGATCGCTTATAGATATCCAAAAAACCGAAAGACACCGGTTTGGAAAAACCAAGTCTATCACCCTACTTTTTACTATGCTTAAGAAATGGCGAAGGTCATAAGAAACTTGCTACGCTGTTCACTATGGTTTTCTAAAGTTTTTTGTGAAAAAAGGGTACAAGGCAACCCATGTTTACAACAGAAATTATATCACTTATATCACATTTACCCAATGCAGAAAATTTCCTTAAAAATAAAAGGAAAACCAAACGAAAATATTTCATGTTCTGTTTTTACAGTAGCAGCTTGAATTTTTCACAAATTTTTTTCTGTTTTGCCTCCAAAATATTTCGAACTTATTTTGTCTTATTGATTTCTAACTTAAAGGTTTAACTATTTTAAACCGACTTCAAAAAAGGAAGAGGTTATCAATTCGTATTCGAATATTTTATTTATTTTTATTTTTTTATGTATGTTACATAAACTTTTGTAAATGCTTAAGTAACTATTATGTAAATGAATTACTCGAATAATCCTTGTGACTTAATTAAAATAGTATATGATAAATTAGTTAAACATTTCCATTCCGAGTTTCCCACTTGAGAATCATCAATATTAATCCAAGATTTATGCAGGATGAACAAACAAACAAAAGTAACTTTATACCACGACTTGATTCATTTGCTTATATACATAAGTAATTCTATAATGTTTTAATTGTATGCATATTTTTTCGCAATGAAATTATCACGTAGCTAAAGAAGGTATTTGTCTTTATATTTTAGTTTTGCCTCACTCCAAGTATCCACATTGCACCGACTGGTCGGAACAAATTCCGCCATCAGCTTCAGCGCTGCCCTAATAAATTAGCGCACATTAAGTTAGCATTTTATTAGGTTTTTCGCGCTGAGTTGCAGAACTAAAGTCTCCAAGCAAAAACTTTTGCAACAGTTAAGTATGCGTGCATAAATGTAAATGTGGAGAGAGTGCTGCTAGCAGATAGCTAGTGTGATGCTGTGATTCTGCGTTGGATTGCAGAGTGTCACAAAACCGAAAGAAAAAAAAATTAACATATGTATGTGTGTATGTATTGAAACAGTANTGTGATTCTGCGTTGGATTGCAGAGTGTCACAAAACCGAAAGAAAAAAAATTAACATATGTATGTATTGAAACAGTNGTTTTTCGCGCTGAGTTGCAGAACTAAAGTCTCCAAGCAAAAACTTTTGCAACAGTTAAGTATGCGTGCATAAATGTAAATGTGGAGAGAGTGCTGCTAGCAGATAGCTAGTGTGATGCTGTGATTCTGCGTTGGATTGCAGAGTGTCACAAAACCGAAAGAAAAAAAAATTAACATATGTATGTGTGTATGTATTGAAACAGTAAGTCTGTAAAAGTGCAAGACAATCAGCATAAACTAGTGTCAGTGAAAGAATAGATGCAAAACATACGCACACTTCTGCGCTCAGCTGAAATCCTCTAAGCTGAAAATATGGCGCTGATTTATAAGTTTTTGTATACATACCTGCAAACCCTGCAAAAAAATTTACTAATCCGGAATGACTCCGGGAGCAATCGCAAAAGAATATGTGACTAATACCATTTCTGATCTCTTTATATGGAAGGAGGAAGTTGTTCGTCTTCTTTCGNCGCTGATTTATAAGTTTTTGTATACATACCTGCAAACCCTGCAAAAAAATATACTAATCCGGAATGACTCCGGGAGCAATCGCAAAATAATATGTGACTAATACCATTTCTGATCTCTTTATATGGAAGGAATTGTTCGTCTTCTTTCCAGCATGTCCTATGAATAGACTGATTGCACCCCTTTATATCCGCTAGTCGCTCTTAAAAGATATAAATAAAAAACTGCATCAGCTGCGATACGAACCGGGCTTTTTAGGTTGCCAAAGCCGCATATGAAATTTCGTGATTAGGTTAATTGCATCCCTTAGGGATGATGCGGAGACAAATTGATCTCCAACAATTAAGAAAGTCTAAGTTCGGGCGGAGCCGAACATTAAATATTCGGTGCAAGTACTAAATATACTTTCACCTTTCCGAAAGCTACCGCTACATGGTAAGCCGTGGTGTATCAATTTTGAGTAAATAGGAGTCCTTAAATTTCGACATATGGAAGTTTCTAGCATTTCTGAAATTTACCGTTATATGAAAAGCGGCTGTAATTTTAGTCCGATTTCAATAATTTTCAACGCATTGCTTTTATGTGGCAAGCAAATAACCATACCGAGTTTGGTACATACTGGTAGAACAGTTACCGAGATACATATATGTGATCATAAGTGGGCCGTGCCACGCTCATTTTCCAAAATTTTATCATAAACGTATTTCTTGGTAAAGAATTGTTGCAATCATCAGTTTTGAATAAATTGGCTTTAATATTTACTGATTTATCGGAGATTTCGTATTTCTCTAAATTACCATTATATGGGATGTGGGCGTAGTTATTTCCCGATTTTAAAAATGTTCGGTCTTTTGGTATGCCGTAGCAAGGCCCAACAACTGTGCCAAGTTTGGAAGAAATTGGTGCAGTGGTTACCAAGATATACACATGTAACCATAAGTGGGCGTGGCTACGCCCATTTTCCAAAAATTTATAATATTCTTATTTTTCGTTTAAAAATTATTGTAAATATCAATTTTGAGTGAATAATCTTCAGTAGTTACCAAAATATCGCAGTTTTCGTATTTCTGAAAATTACCGTTATATGGGAGGTTGGCGTGGATATTGTCCGATTTTGCCCATTTTCAATACCATCCGCCCTATGCCCGAAGGAAGTGCGCGTACAAAGTTTCGTTAAGATATCTAAATTTTTACTCGAGTTATCGTGTACACAGACGGACGGACGGACGGACAGACAGTCGCCGCTTAATTGATTTCTCTTTTCATTCTCATCATTTATGTATACATTTGTCTGCAACTATCTCGATTCTTTTTTCCTCAAAATTATAATACCCTTGTGCACAAGTGCGCTCGGGTATAAAAATGTTTATATAATATTTACAGTGGTCGAAAAAATATTACTCGTACCAATTATTATTACTTTGTTATTTAATTTGAAAAATACCGAGTAAATCCTGGTTTGAAACTTTGTGCAAGGAAAGATTTTGAGTATGCCGTTTTGTAGCGAACTCAATTGTATTATAATTCGTTAAATGAAAGCAAATGCGACAAACGAAATTCTAAAAAAATAATAATAATAATTTTTGGCCATTTATAACTTCAATATACTAGAATTGAACGAGCTGTAATTCCCCACAAAAAAAACGGTCCATTCACCGGTTTCACTCGCAAACTGAAATTCCCCGCAAATCGGGGAATTCCCACGAGTTGGCTTCCTTGTTACTTGCCCATGAACGCTCCCCTAAAAAACACACACAGAATAGACTTTCCACGAAAATAAACGCTTTTCTTAAGAATTTGAAAGTGTCCAAATTGCCAGGTGGTATGAATAAATTAATTGAAATGCTCATTCACAACAATTCAGATTAAAATTGAAGAGTAAAAAAGGGGACTTCGCAATGGCAAATAATAGCAACTGTAATTATATTTCTAAAGATATTTGAAAAAGTTCAGTAGAAGTTAAAAAACTTACCAAAAAGTTATTAACTTAAATTTGCGAAGGTAAAAGCCCTGGATATGAACCTTAGTTCAAGTGATGTATGAAATCAGAACCTGTCGCAGTGCGCCTTTGGGTCTTAATAACAATTTTACTTCCATTTTAGCTTATTTGCAATTCTTAAAAGTTCAGTAATTTATTTCAATTAATTTTCAAGTTAAATTTTCCTTGCATTGTATACCAATTATACTGGTATGTAAGCACACTTGTATGGTTGTGTTTACGTATAACAAGTTTCGTTTTTATCACTATTCGCCGAGTGGCTCAAGTTTCGAATGTCACGTCGTATGTCACTAACAAATGCTTATCTCAATGCCAGTGACATTTCCATATTCTGTTTTATTTACCTCAGCATAGACATACTTTTGTACATACCTACGCATGTATGTATATGCAGTATAATTTTTTAGTAGAGTACAAACTAGCAGAGCAATGAAAAAAACATCTGAATATGAAGGCAAGTGTACAGGTGGAAGCATAACAAGCACTTCTTTCTAGTGAATGCATTCTGAATTTGAATTCTATTTAAGGCAAGGAAGCAAAAACACGAAAAAAAATTAAATGTACATACAAGGGATGAGAAATTACATAGGAGATAAGTACTTATGTACGTATGCGTAACTTTTCTTTAGTAAAAAATTTCCAGTAAAAAACTAAAATTGAATTTTCTTCTGATACTTTTAGCTCTTACAAATGTATTTTTTTATTACTTTTATTAAACTTAATAACAAAATAATTATGGTATTAAAGTTATCATTAGCCACAAGGTAGCTTTATAAATCTATCGAAGAAGTTCTTGTCAAGAGAAAGAAACGGGATCCAAATTATTTAATGCATTCAATAGTTGGTATGTATATAATTTTTTAAGGACACAAGTTATAAAAATATATAGTTCTTGAAGAGTTTTTGCCCGGGAATTTGACCAGCTTTGCATTACTTTTTTGTTTTGATAAAGGCAAAGTATTCCTTTCATTCCCATATATTATCTCCATTAGTTAGCTATTGCAGATATGGTGCATGAAAATAGAGGAATATGTTTAAATGCCGACGAATATCAAAAAAAAACATTTGTGGCATGGAGCTTATCAGGTGTACTTGGAAAATGGAAATCAAGTTTTACCGCATTAGTTGCTTTCGTAATGCGTCTGAAAGACCCTCACCTTCACCTTGGTTATATGCTGGTCTTCCTAAGAAAATCTCTCAGAATATCACTACTGTACTTATGACCAAAAAAAAACAACAAAAAATGCCATGCTTAAGATCAATGCCCATATAGCCGATGAGTTAATATTTACTTGAGTGATGTGGACAACACAACTTTCTTTGGGCGGTGACCGTACCTCAAAGGTGCGGAGAGAGGGAAAAAGTTACCGTGATCAGGGATGGNGATCCAAATTATTTAATGCATTCAATAGTTGGTATGTATATAATTTTTTAAGGACACAAGTTATAAAAATATATAGTTCTTGAAGAGTTTTTGCCCGGGAATTTGACCAGCTTTGCATTACTTTTTTGTTTTGATAAAGGCAAAGTATTCCTTTCATTCCCATATATTATCTCCATTAGTTAGCTATTGCAGATATGGTGCATGAAAATAGAGGAATATGTTTAAATGCCGACGAATATCAAAAAAAAACATTTGTGGCATGGAGCTTATCAGGTGTACTTGGAAAATGGAAATCAAGTTTTACCGCATTAGTTGCTTTCGTAATGCGTCTGAAAGACCCTCACCTTCACCTTGGTTATATGCTGGTCTTCCTAAGAAAATCTCTCAGAATATCACTACTGTACTTATGAACAAAAAAAAAACAACAAAAAATGCCATGCTTAAGATCAATGCCCATATAGCCGATGAGTTAATATTTACTTGAGTGATGTGGACAACACAACTTTCTTTGGGCGGTGAACGTACCTCAAAGGTGCGGAGAGAGGGAAAAAGTTACCGCGATCAGGGATGANATAAATCTATCGAAGAAGTTCTTGTCAAGAGAAAGAAACGGGATCCAAATTATTTAATGCATTCAATAGTTGGTATGTATATAATTTTTTAAGGACACAAGTTATAAAAATATATAGTTCTTGTAGAGTTTTTACCCGGGAATTTGACCAGCTTTGCATTACTTTTTTGTTTTAATCAAGGCAAAGTATTCCTTTCATTCCCATATATTGTCTCCATTAGTTAGCTATTGCAGATATGGTGCATGAAAATAGAGGAATATGTTTAAATGCCGAACATCTGTGGCATGGAGCTTATCAGGTGTACTTGGAAAATGGAAACCAAGTTTTACCGCATTAGTTGCTTTCGTAATGCGTCTGAAAGACCCTCACCTTCACCTTGGTTATATGCTGGTCTTCCTAAGAAAATCTCTCAGAATATCACTACTGTACTTATGAACCAAAAAAAAACAACAAAAAATGCCATGCTTAAGATCAATGCCCATATAGCCGATGAGTTAATATTTACTTGAGTGATGTGGACAACACAACTTTCTTTGGGCGGTGAACGTACCTCAAAGGTGCGGAGAGAGGGAAAAAGTTACCGCGATCAGGGATGATTCATTGTAACAAACCCTTATTTGATTACATGTTTTTTTTTAACTAATTATCTTTAATGAGGTTCACAACTTATCTTTGCGAAGTCACTTATGGCGATTTCGTTTCTAAAAAAATATTGCCTTCTCATCGCCCTCTTCTTAATGTTTGTGCCTAGAGGGCAAAGAGAAGGTTGCATTTTTCGGTAGAAACGAAATCGGCATTAGGCTCTGTGCTTACTGGTACGGTAAACTTAGGAACGAAGTCTCTGCCTAATAGGGGTTTTATAATCGAACATTTTGTGCTATGCTGCTGCCTGTTCTTCTAAACATAACCCGCTTGGTTAGGACATGTAATCCTCTGATTTGAAAAGTGCTTCATTATCTTGTAGTAGGCAGAAAAAAAGGCTGTGAAAAATGTTACGTCGCACCTATAGGTNACGGTAAACTTAGGAACGAAGTCTCTGCCTAATAGGGGTTTTATAATCGAACATTTTGTGCTATGCTGCTGCCTGTTCTTCTAAACATAACCTGCTTGGTTGGGACATGTAATCCTCTGATTTGAAAAGTGCTTCATTATCTTGTAGTAGGCAGAAAAAAAGGCTGTGAAAAATGTTACGTCGCACCTATAGGAAGGTTATTTTACCCTCCCTTATTATAGTGAAGGGGATACTTGCAATTTCAATACCATAGATTCAATCAGTATGACAGATGTGGCCATATTTTCGTCGTTTTGGTCGTGTTTGCTTCCATCTGCGTAAAATACCTTGAAGTTACTAGTGTAGCTATACCTTTGAGGATATAGGCCTACGAAGGTAAAGTACAGTTCGTTGTCTTGTTTTATTATCCACGAAGTGGAAGGGCCTACTAGCTTCTTCTCCTCCACATTATTCTTTCAGAGGAGGCTTGTTGTAAACAGTAGAGCCCCTTTCTTGAATACCATAGGTCTTAGTAGTTGCGATACAACATCCGCGCTAGATGTTGTTCTTAAGGCACTTGTATCTTTCTTTAGGGGCTTGTCATTGGAGTTTGCTGAATTTTGGCCTAAGTTGACCTCATTCCCAATTCTTTCCACCAGATGCGCGGGTCATAATTAAGTATAAGTTTTGGAATGGTTCCTAACAGCCAGCTTCCCAATTTTGGTTTGATGCCTCAGTTTTTTTTCTTTAGCTTCCCGTTAGCACCGTATGAAGTTTCTTCCCTTGTCATCAAGACTTTCTTGAAGCACTGTTTGTCTTTTTTCGTTTTCTGGAGAAACTAACTTTGCGGACATTTTCAGGGTTTACGATTAACTAGTTTTGACTGCACCTTTTGGCGACTATGCTCAGCACACTCAGTAGGAGATAATTAGGATGCCATTGATATCTGTGTAGCCCTGAATATCGATGCCTTCAGACTGCAAAGTAGTTGTTCTACTGCAATAGAGCATCAAAGAGACGAAGACTTGAGACGAAGAGGGAGAGGGAGAGAGGTAATAATGAAAATTTTTCGATAATACTGTTGAGAATTGCATATAAGCTTTAAATAGGAGATTGTAGCACAATATTAGGTAAACTTTCCATAAGAAACTGAAATTGCATACTTTTAGGGGCACTTATTGCTATTTTGGCAAACAGATAATTAGTAAGTTCTTAAACAACATAAAGAATAGAGTTTTATACTTTTCGTAGAATTAATCCGAGTAAACCATAACATCTAACATCACAAAAGTCAACACCTTGGTGAAACTAGGGCCGAATTTAGTAAAACTGAGTCTTTACATTTTCTCTCTGATATCAGGATTATTTTAAAAGTCACCTTGAAGTTTCACGGATATTATAAAATTTGTTTGTTGCCCAAGGACGAATGGGTATTTGAAAATGTCCTTTATCTTTTATTTTTATTTTAACCAATATAATAAGAAGGACGAAAATTTGAGGGTGTTGTGGTGTTAGTATTAGCCCTTAACACATATTATTTAAAAAAATAACTATGGAAATGTTCAATGATATTCAAGGATAAAGTTTTAAAATTATATTTTTAAAACAAATTCGTCCTGCTCGCCGAAAAGTTTAATTTTTTCAACTCTAGGGGATTTCCTCTAAAACGGAGTATTTGGCCCCTTATTTCGAGTGTGTATTGTTTATTTCGTGCGTCTTNTTAGGTAAACTTTCCATAAGAAACTGAAATTGCATACTTTTAGGGGCACTAATTGCTATTTTGGCAAACAGATAATTAGTAAGTTCTTAAACAACATAAAAAATAGCGTTTTATTCTTTTCGTAGAATTAATCCGAGTAAACCATAACATCTAACATCACAAAAGTCAACACCTTCGTGAAACTAGGGCCGAATTTAGTAAAACTGAGTGTTTACATTTTCTCTCTGATATCAGGATTTTTTTAAAAGTCACCTTGAAGTTTCACGTATATGATTATTTAATTCAAAAAATTACTAAACAAATCTAGTGCAATTTAAAGTTTGTTTGTTGCACAAGGACGAATGGGTATTTGAAAATGTCCTTTATCGTTTATTTTTATTCTAAACCAATATAATTAGAAGGACGAAAATTTGAGGGTGTTGTGGTGTTAGTATTAGCTCTTAACACATATTATTTTAAAAAATAACTATGGGAAATGTTCAATGATATTCAAGGATAAAGTTTTAAAATGATATTTTTAAAACAAATTCGTCCTGCTCGCCAAAAAGTTTAATTTTTTCAACTCTAGAGGATTTCCTCTAAAACGAAGTATTTGGCCCCTTATTTCGAGTGTGTATTGTTTATTTCCTGTGTCTTAAATTTTTTTTTTGCTTTGGTCGCAAATTGTTACTAGTGCCGAATTTATGTAGGGTAATTGTAAAGATTAAATTATTATCACAAAATTTTTTTTCTTGAAGTGAAAGAATTTATTCAAAGGGCGTGTGTGAATCGGTAACAAAGTTCTATGGGCAAAGCTGTTGAATATTATTTTTACTATGGTGAGACAAATTGAATTAAAATTAGTATTTTAAGGACACATCTACCATCGTTGATTGCAATTCATCAATTTAAGCTTTTATTTAGTGAAAAATTACACACATCAACAATCCTTCCTATTGTCAAAATTTTCTATCTCTATTCTCATGAGCTACTGAAATTTTATTCGCCTCATGGTTGTCAAAAATTTATTCGGCGCGAAATTTGTTTCCGATTCACACACGCTCAAATAAACAAAATGTATATGAAGTTCATATTTTCTTTTTGTCATTTTGGTAAGAAACTGCATTTCCTTATTTTTTTGATTAAATGATTTTTCTAATTAAATACGCCGACATGACATTCTCCATTCATTCTTATCATTTCATTACTCATCTATTTAGCTGTTGCTATTTGTCCTTTCAAACAGAGCACAGAGCATATCGTTGAGCAGAAAGGCGTTCTTTATCTGTTTCTTCACTTTTCTACTTCATACTTTTTCCACATAAACCATTGTAATCATTACAATAAAGACACACACAAGTTTATACCTAGTTAGTTATGAACATACATATGTATATGTATTTACTTACAATACTNCAATAAAGACACACACAAGTTTATACCTAGTTAGTTATGAACATACATATATGTATTTACTTACAATACATATTCCATGCATGTAGGTCAAGAGCGTTGAAAGTGCAGCAGCATGCCATGGCATGGAGCTTTCTTTACCTTTTACCCATTCATTGCATGCTATACCGGCAAATTTTATGAGTAAGTGAATGGGTAAATGTATGTATGTATATATGCGTATGACTGCTTGACTGTACGTATAGTGGGGGTGGAGAGCAAGAAATACATATGTATGTAGGTGTGATGTGCAACAAGAAAATTGCAGGAGGCACTTGTGTGCGTGCTGTTTTGAAATGCGGTCGTTTCCTCTAGCGCTTTGGGTCAAGAAAAATGCAGCAAGCAAATGAAAAAGTATCTATAATAAAGCTTTGTACAGCATCAACAAGCGCAAACATGCATATACAAACATATATTTGACTACAACTTTCCTTTTGCGTTGGCGTTCTCTCAGTAAACACGCTTGCAAATTTTTTCCCAAAATGTTTATATGTTTGCACATAGACCTATGTACATACGAGTATGGGTACAAATATGTATGGACATATATGCGTCGGTATTATTGCATCTGCTCCTTTATTAATGCTTTTCCTTAGCTCCCATCTTTGTCTCGAGGCGCACGTCAGCACTTCGAACACTTACTTTGACTGCCACATATGCTGGTTGCCGCTTTTCATCGCGTATGAGGATACGTACGAACGGATGTGCATCATACTGCATTCTCAAGCATTACTTTTATTGTTCTTTTTAAATAAGTATCCCTTTTTTGGCATTGTCTCTCTTCCAGTACGGCACGTTTTTTTTTTTTAGTTTGCGCCTTTCGCCAACTTAAGATTTGTGGTTTTATTAAATTTTCATTTTCAGTTTTCCGAGACTTTCGAAATTCTGAGGCTAGACTTTATTAGTATAGCATCTTTTCTACAGAATCATATATTTTTAACCGACTTTCAAAAAAGAAGGAGGTTATCGGTTCGTCGGAATATTTATTTTTTTATGTTTTTTATGTATGTTCCCGCCTAACTTTGAACCACGTCAATCGATTTCGATAATTCTTTTTGCATCGGAAAGGTAGTGCCTCAGAGGTGGTCCCATACTAATCTGGTTTAGATCTGACCATTGGATGATGAAAAAATTAACGGTACTCCTAAATTTTTATATGAGAACTGAAGTCGTTTTTTTGCTTAAAAATTACTTGTTTGTATGTAAGAATTCTATTTAAAATAGGAATGGAATAGCTCCCCTTAGAGTTAGGCTTAAAATCTCAACCAATCATTTTTTGGAGGAAGCTAAGGCTGAGATGTTAGTGTGGCCGGTGAGTTAAACTTAATACCATTGGCTTTTCTGCGGCTATCCTTGACGAAATCTTCCACATATTTTTGTATAAGTCCGAAATTATATTGTGCGGACAGCTCTGATAAGAGTTCTCTAGGAGGCAATACAAACCTCACTCTTACTGATCCAAAACTCGATATGTATACGATTTCAGGATCTAACATCTACTTTGAGTGAGTAAATATATTGTTACAGTTTATAAGCACATATCCTCTGTGCAGCAAAAAATTTGCGTCACAAGAAGAGACAACATTCATAGCAGAAATATAACGGAAGACTGGGTTTTCTTTTGTGGAGCGTTTTATCGATGTAGTTTGGGAGGCCTATCGTATCACAAAGGACAATTTCACATTGTCTAAGTGAGCTCCGGTTACACGGGGCTGCCACCTTACCTAACCTAACCTAACCTAACCTACCTATCGACTGTGCGTTAACTTTGGATTCTCAAGATTCTCTGCCATTTCTTTTTACTTCATCCATAGCAAAGGTATAAAGAATTTTTAAATGTATAGTATTCTATTAAGGATTCCAGTAAATTTTGAATGCTTATGCACTAAGTCGCCACACTGCCCCTATAAATTAAGGTTGTTGCGCTGAGTAGTTAGTTGTTGTTTTATCTTTAAAACCATCAAAGCAATAGTTTCCATTTCAATTTGTATAAAATTCCCTTAGGACGCCTCACTGCCGTCTATACAATTCAAAGGAAACATTTATACTGCGAATACAAAAGCATCGCCAGCAAAGAGAAATTCTTTTTGAGTGCAACTCTGTTCAATGACGCCTTGGCTATCAAAGGAAAGTGTGATTTGGAATTCGTAATTGAGTGTGAAAATTTAGGGAAGAAATGTGCAAGCAGATTGTGTGGAAAATGCGAAAAGCAGTCAAAATAACATAAAAAAGAATGTTCCAGCGTCACAAATTGAAAATAAAAACAGAGAGAAGTTCAAGCACGATTCCTTGTGTAAAGGTTTATTTGCTTGTATTTATTAGGTTATAGGAATTTTTTGTTTAACCCTTTCCCTGCATTTGTACAATATATTGTAAATTTAATTTCTTGTAACATTGGAAGCGTGCTACTAAAAATCATATTAATATTTTTGAAAACCAACTTCGTTAATTTCAAAATCGAAAGCGTTTCAAAAATATTTTTAGAATTTAATTTAAAAATAGACCAATTTATAAAATTCCAGTGAAACGCAAAAATAATCGATAAAACTAGGTAGGACACCGAAAAGTTATCGATTTAATGTGCGATTATTTTATAATTACACATTAACGAGGGACGAATTTTGTAAGCTACATCTCTGTTTTTAATTAGAGATTAGGGAGTTAAGCTCGAAAATGAGGATAATCCTCTTATATGGAATCCCAATATGCTGNGATTAGGGAGTTAAGCTCGAAAATGAGGATAATCCTCTTATATGGAATCCGAATAACGAAATTTACTATCAAAAGTATGGAAAGTTTCAACTAGCTTTATTTATTATTCTTTTTATTTTTTACTCGTTCTTTATTACATAAAATTACGGCCTTCGTTCAGCTTTAAACTATGCATATTCTTGCCGGTCATTTACTACTCATATATTTGTGCTGTGCGGGAATTTTGACGAAATAGCACACATGTACATGAGTATATACATATACATATCTATGTACATATTTACACTATTTACGTATTTTTAAACATGTCAAAAATTGTTAAAATAGTTATTGTTTTCATGTTTTAACTTTGACGTTGAGGTTGATAAACAAAGAGAGCGAAAAGAAAACATGGAAACATTGAAAAAAATAGATGAGCAAATACAAATATTTGTAAGATCAACCAATTTCGGACATTTCAAGTTAAGTGTAATAGGTAAATGTGTACGTATGTCTATTAGGGTGGTCAAAAAAAAAGTAAGTTCGGAATTTTAATGCTGTCACTCCTAGGATTTTTCTATGCCGAAAAAATATACCTCCGTTTTTCTATTTTTAAACAAAAAAATATTCATAAAAGAAAAAAACAAAATTTCACAGAAATTGTATGGAATTCTTGAAAATCAATATTTTTCGATAGGAAAACTCTGTTTTTCACCAGAAGACTTCCAATAACAATACCCATTTGTTTACCATTGATGGGCTCATAAAAATCGTTAGTGTTAAAAAATTATATAATAAATAATTAGCATGATGAAAAACAGAGTTTCCCGATCGAAAAATTTCGATCTTCAAGAATTATTTCAATACCATTTCGACGAAAAATACTTTTTTCCCATATGAAATACATGGAAAGCTTTGAGCGCTTTGAGCGACCTCTACATTTTTTTTTTGTTTTCAAAAAAAAGGAGTCTATTTTTTTGGGCTGCCCGAATCTATTAACATATTTACATTTGCATTTACACAACTTTATATTGCATACGTTTGTGCTACGTCCTCGCTGCAGGCGCTTCAGTTGCTGGTGTGAAATGAGCCAGTAATCACGCCACTGGCTATAACGAAGATGCGAAGGACAATAGACATGTGTGCAACATGAAATGCAAATAAACATGTCCATAAAAACACACACTACTTTTGATTTAAGAAATACATACAGGATTCAGTACGAGAAGGGCTTTAAGTTACTTTTCATGGTGTGTTCCAGCGTAAGGTTCCATCGAAAGCAGAAATAAATTCAATCTACTATTTGAGTGGACATGGATATTCTCTACACTTGTTAAACCATGATTAAATCAGTGTCCCGCAAGTGTCCGGACAACCTTTTTCAGCAGCTTAATGGCTTCTGAGTGATCCACTGATCTGTTTTACTGATATCTCTTCGCTGCCTTGGCCATGCCGTACCAGTAAAAGTATAAAACGCATGGCAAGGCTACCTCTGCGACGGAAAGACCAGATGGAGAAAGACTAGGCTTCATCTTGGATTGGGTTGAATTCGTTGAGACTAGAAGCACTCCTGATGTTATAAAGTAATCGCATTCAATGTTGCATATCCTAT
Organism: Rhagoletis zephyria; assembly: GCF_001687245.7. Lineage (NCBI taxonomy): Eukaryota > Metazoa > Arthropoda > Insecta > Diptera > Tephritidae > Rhagoletis > Rhagoletis zephyria. Next base: position 23,093 of record NW_016163124.1, on the reverse strand, counting down.
GGGCGCGATTTTCACAGGGTAAGTGGTTTGCATCTTAGGCGCTTTTTCGGTTTTGTTGCTTCGCAGAAGTTATTGTCCGCGTATCTCCCAATAAAATGTAATGGAAAATGTGTAAAAATTTCTCATATGTTCTGCATAAGGAGCTCTCGCATTATTTTACTGTCCCCTTCGGAATAAGTTTTGTCGCGTTGCAGCTGCCAAGAAGGTTGCATTTCGCACGAGATTCTTAGAAGAAGATTTTCTATATAGAGTAAGCATCACAAACATGCATACCTACACCTTTTGGAGATTTTATTTATTTATATTTTCCAAATATTTCTTATTTTTAACCGACTTCACAAAAAGAATGAGAAGGTTATCGATTCGTCGGAATATTTATTTATTATATATTTATTAAAATCCTGATTAATTATCCAAGACTGAATAAGCCTACTGTTATGCAGAATGTATCATTAGTTAAATTAACTTTATTTGCAGTTGAATGAGAATAACTACTGTTATGCGAATCAAGTTGTACTCGTAAAGTTCTTTCGCACCAGTATTTCATTGGGTATAGTACACTTTAAAAATTCCTATTTTTCTGTGTGTCTTTCATCTAAACACGCTGCATTTGTAACAAGTTTATTTGCCAGTTTTTTATTTTCGTTACTCACTCAATCAGCTAAAGAAAGCACACTACCACTCACGCACACATATGCTACGTATTTACCCTGTCGGAAAATCAACTACTTTAACGTTAGTTCGGCCGACGAGTCACCGGGGTGCTATTTCAAATTTTTCGTGTAAAAAATATATTTTGAACGACTTGTGTTAACTTATCTTCCGTGACATCATAAGTATTAATTTAGGTAACAAAAAGCAAACTATAAAGTGTTTCGTTTTAATTTAAGTATTAATCGAAAGTTACATGTTGAAAGTTTTTATTCCTATCACTTGTTACTATCAGTTACACTACAGTTATCTGCAAAATTTCCTTTAAAATCCAGCATTTAGCATATTTTTTAGCATACCTATTGAGGTGAAAAGTCGGCCGAACTAAAGTTAAAAGCATAATAAATACTTTTATTAATCGCTACAAGTATGAATTTGAAATTCCTCCATTTTTTCTTTTTAGAGAAAGAGACTTTAAAACAGGAACGTGAACCGGATGAAAAATTTGGTCGATTCGGTTCAGCGGTTCGAACCATTTTTGCACTTTTGAACTCGTTTGTCAAAGCGGTTTTTTGGCCTTTGAACCGAGGTTTTGGTTCGGTTCAACGGTTCGGAAATAAAAAAGAAAATTACACGCAAGTTTAAGTGTCAAGTGTCAAGTGCAACAAAGCGCAAGGATATGTGTCAAGTGTTTGTCAAAAGAGATAAGTTGCCATTACATTTGATATTTCCACTTGGTAAACAAACATGGTATGTATTACCGTATTTAACAAAAAGAAAAAAGGGGGTAAATTCATCTATTGAAATTTGTTTGAAAAGAACCTTTATGAAAAGTAGTTCAGTTTTTGAATTGTATCAAACATTTGTGGAAAATTTCGGTTCGGTTAATGGTTCAGTTAATTAATAGAAATATGGTTCAAAACCGGTTCGCTTGCCTGATTTAAAACATGATGATGTCCTAGGCGCAAGTTAATTGACTTTTAAAAGCATTTTGTTTCAAAGCCATTTACGTATTTCCAAATACTTTTTAATTTGATTAAGTTTTTAGACTATCTGCATTATTCCTACAGGGTTTATAAAGATGCACTTCGGGCACTCTTCTTCGCTAAGTCAACAGATTTTCATTCCGGTTATCGGCGTTTTCTTGCTCTTTTGACGCTGACAGATTTTACATATTTGTATACATAGTATGTACATATGTGTGTATTTTTGTATGCCAAAGCACCTTTGGGAATGAAATATTATATTTGAATTGAGCTCCTGATTCAAAATTACACAAAATTTAGCTTTGCGTCACACATACAATAGGGTGTCTCACCAAAAAAATTGCAAATTTTCCTCGGGAATTATAAAACATGTTATATTTTAATACTAGCGCCACAATATTTCGAGAGAATATTTACATTTACGTGAGCTGGAGCTATTTGAAAATACCCCAGAGTCTTATGTTTTTTGATTAGGTTAGTAAAATTTGTTTTAAGTTTATGTTTGTTTTAAGTTTACACTCTTCAATCATCTGAGAATTTTATTTTGGAAGAAAATATGTTACGGTCAATAGCTTGAGGCCGAAGAAACAGTTTAAAAAATAAATAAATTATCTCAATCGATATTTTCACGGAAACCACAAAAATGCAGTTGCCGATATGGTAACTCAGTTGCCAGTTGCCATCAGTAATACCATTTCAGCCACTGGCAACCCATCTGAACCATCCGTAACAAATCCGTTTATCTTTATAAAAAATAGATTTTTGTAGGCGATTTCGAATTGCTCTAGCCCACATAAATCCTAATATTTTTCCGAGATATTTTGGCGGAAGCTTAAAAATATAGATATAAAAATTTTGGAGTACCGTAAATTTTTTCATGGTCCAACGATCGAATCTAAACCAAATGAGTATGAGATCACCTGTGAGACACTATGTTTCCGATGGTAAAAGAATTATCGAAATCGGCAGAAACGTGGTCTCAAGTTATGGCGGAATATACTTACGGCAATTCCCACTATTTTTTCTACACTCGATGCAGCTAAATATCAAAGGGAATCGGATAAATTAGCAGACTTCTCCTGTTGTTTTATGAAAAGCTGCAAAAAAAGTAAACTTCGCAAAGTGTGTTCTGGGTCTATTTCGCAAATATTTTTCAGTAGTCAAATTTAGGCAAAAACAAAGTTTCTCCGATTCAGATTTTATTATACTCTGGATGTAGATATCAGCTCAGTTAAAAAAGCTAATCAAGTTTAAAGTACATCCACCTTTTGTATTCATATATTAAAAAAATATTACTAAAAGACTATAAACGATTGATGTAACCTTTTTTAGGTACAATCTGTCTCATTTAGGTGCATTTATTTTATTATATTAAAATCTGAAATTTCCATTTTTCATCCCTGTCTGGTGCGGTCTAATGTGCATATACATATGCTTCCATTCATGTATGTAATACATATTCATAAACGTAATCATGCTAGCATTTTTTGTTGTAAATGCAAATCTAGCATGCTGTGACTGTTTTCATGCTCTTACATATGTACATATTTATACATACTTATATAAATATGCATGCAAGTCATACAAATATTTGTCAAATTACAATTTGCCTTTCAATGTGTCCTTCTGCCTTTGGAATATATTTTTTTTTGTTTTCTTTTAGAAATGTATGTATATAGTTTTTGTCAGATAATTTACATGTTTTGTTGGTTTAAACTTGCTAAAGACATTTCGATTATGCAAAATGTCATTCAGAATAATCCATTGCGAGGTATGACAAACAAAATTATTAAGGCGTCAGTGGATTGAAAGCTTTGCTTGAAGAAGAGCAGGCTCTGACTAATCGACTTGAAAAAATTGCTGCAAATTTAAATACAAACATATCGTCGATGTTTTGGTTTTGCAAAACCGCCCACCGCCCAATTGCAAAACCGCCTATCTTACGGCACTCAAATTTTACAGGAGAACGAAAAAACGGTTTATTCTTTGAAGGCATTGCCTATATAGACGGTATTTGCTCTAGCTATTAGTTTACAAATCTGTTGTTTTAATAACGATTTAATGATGTTTACGCATAAATCTAGATGCCTGGTAACCCTGAATACCAAATCTCATTTTTGCCACAACGTCGATTAAGGCGGTTTTGCAACTGGTCGATGGGCTATTTTGCAAAAACATCGACGATATGTGTGTGTTTAGTTTGAAAATATTTGATTGAAATTCCAGGTGATTAATGGAAAATATTTTCGGTTGAACAGTCGGGAATTTTTCCATTTTGCATAATCATTTTATCAAATAAAAATATATATCGCTACCTAAAGGTTAAAAGATGCCAAGTCCATTTTTTCGAAATTTAGATTTTGATGCAGAATGGCAGGTAATGCGAAAGTACATCGAGTTTTCATCTCAACTTTTCACCCTTAGGTGACGATATTACGTACACACATAACGTACGTATAAGCATGCGGGATCATTATACAAGAAGATATCTTATCCTCTCTTGGATTCAGTATCAAAATGGCCGCCATATTGTACAACTAGTATGCACGGTTAAAAATTTCGGTTTTGATTTGAAAATTGTTGGACTACATGTATGACCAAACTAAATTCAGTTTCAAATACAAACTTTCAAGGTTAAAAAAAAATAGAGCACATATGTTGGGTTTAAAATTAAAACAGTTCGGTTTAAATTTTAAACCCAAACATTTTCATAATTAAGAATAAAAAATAAAAAAAAAATTGTAAATTTCATGCTCCGTCTGATGGGGATTGAACCCGGACAGCCTTGGTAGCAACCAATTATCAGTAGCAGTTATCAAGCATCTTTGCACACTCAGCTACAGCCACGCATTTAAACTGCTTTCATACGTTGAGTTTCAATCAACTCCACATTTTGCTGTGTGCAAACATTTTCTATTTCGGTTTAGATTTTAAACCAAATTTTCTATATATGAAACCTAGAAACTAGAATTAAAACATTTTGGTTTGATTTTTAAACCACGAACTTTTTGGACTGAAATTTAAACCAGAATATATTAAAAAAGGCCCAGCGCGGTTTTAAAATTTAACCCAAATTTTTGAACGTGTGGTCTTCGAGATATCGACTTACGAAGTCATTAAAGAGATGTTAAAAAAAGATTAGTCAGTTATATACGTACTTTTACTTCTAAATAGACCGGAGTAATTCCTAAACTAAAGCTGATCATTATATAGAACTCAAACCAAAGCATGAACTAAGATGTGATTTTACAAGCATTATGATTGAAAGTGGGGCAGAAGGAAATACATACATATGTTAGTTAAGGCTGAACAGATGGTACATATTATTTACCGACGTCTGGCCTTATACATTTAACTTTCAGCTTTTGATTTTTTTACGAATTTGGATCATGTGGCACATAATCCGGAGGCTGGAAGGCCAGCAGGCTTATACAGCTTATTTCCTACCCTACAATCTTTCATACGGGTATCATAATGCCCTAAAGTAGCCTAGTGCAACCAGGAAAGCGTTTTGGATTATTCACGAATTTGGACCATGTGACACATAACCGGAACCAGGAAAAACTGAGGAAATATATACACATATATCTGTGCTCGTATAGAATAGGAGCTTATGTTGGGAAGCTGGCTTTAGTATAATATTCTTTAAACGACAAAGAATTTTTTAATAAGATTTAATAAGAATATTGACTTGTTAGTATCGAAACTATTTCGCGTACGTTTATTTGCCAAAAGTTCTTCAACGGCTCAGCGCCAGTAAGTCATTCGCAATCGTATGCTGCGAATGCCGCAGTATACTAAAGCCAGCCTTTCGACATAAGCTACTATTCCATACGAACACAGATATATACATGTTTGTGGGTGCTTTCTTATAGCCACTATGAATATCACGCCTGGACTGAATGCTTTATTGCCAACGCTTATTGACAGTATTTGATGAAGAAGAAGTCGAGCTGATATTTACGGAAGAAGCTCACCTCTCTCCGCTCGACCAAGACGAGGTGAGAGCAGGAATAAGGTGGCTTAAAACAACAAGGCCCCGGGGGCGACGGTATACCGACTGAGCTGTTTAAAGCCGGTGACGAAAAGCTTGATCGAGCGCACATACCAGCTGCTATGCAGAATTTAGTGTGATTAATACATGCCTGAAGACTGGCCACTCAGTGTACTTTGTACAGTCCACAAGAAGTAAGATCCCGCCGTTTGCGACAATGATCGCGGAATTAGCCTTCTTACTGAAGCCCTTCATGAATCAACAGATTGTAACTTATCAGAGTGGCTTCAGATCTGGTAAGTGCATCATGAAACAAATTTCAACAACACGTCAAAACCTGGAGAGCACACTGGATATGCCAATCGACATATTTTTGTCGATTTTAAATCCACTTTTGATAGCACGAAGATAAGCTGCCTACGACGCCATGTCTAAATTTTGGGATGCCCGAAAAACTAACATGGCTATTTAGAGTGGCATTACCCATAACGTTAAACTCCGTTCCATGTGGAAGGGACGTCTACGTGTTTGAGACCAAACAGTGCTCACGTTGGTAGCATAAGATATTGTCCCCTCATCACTAGTAGACTGTCAATAGTAAATCTAAAGTTTTCAGGTCGGACTTAATACGCCATCCTTCAGATATCCCAACTGCAGCCTGGACTTTTTTACCCACATGAAAAAATGTCTTCCCAAATATTTCGTGGGAACAGCTTTAGACTATTTGCTGTGAAGAAGCGAACTAGAGCAGAGAGCTAGCCATTTACTTTAAAGCCAAATAACGAGCAACCATCACGAACTCATCCTCGGTCATGCAAGCACAAGTCTGATATTCGAAAGGATACAGATGCTTCAGTTTTCTTGCACATCAGTTCGGTACTTTTCCTAGACGTGTAAAAATACTGGTTCGGTCATGTGGGTCTCTGTACTGTTAAGATAGTAGTAACTGGCAGTCCTCTGGGCGGCTTCGTAATTATTCAGCCTTATCATGAGTTTCATTTTCCCCGAACCAGTTCACTTTTCACTTTTGGTTTCCATGTATGTATGGATGCGTGCATTTTTTCGGTAGAAACTCAGGATAAAGCAGATTGAGTTGTACAATCTTCATCTATTAATTCAGATTTGTCTTATGTATCTCATGTGAACCTCCTTCCCTCCGCACTGCCTTATCCTATCGTTTCCTATCGATTATTTAAATAAAGTAGTAAACTGTTTCGCTCTTAACTATTTAGTTTAATATCAAATATTGATGTGCTTTGCCAAAGAAATAAATAAGTATTATGAAAAAGAATTTGCAGAAATATCATTTCTTGCAAATACTTGAATATGCTGGAGTAGGTGGCACGAAACTTCACGGGAATTATACACCAGGCAGAGAAAAATTAATTTTGATCGCTTTCGCGAGAAAATCCTTCGTTTAAGAAATAAATCCGATTATGCCAAAGACATTGTAACAACGCGAGATATATTCCATAATACGTTTATGAATACAAATAAGATAAGAAAAAAAGCTGATGAGAAAAACCTATGGGTAAATTAAAACAAAAAAATATATATAAAAACGATGTTTAAAACGGAAATAAAAAGCAAAAAGAAAGTCGCTATTACAACACATTGCATAAAAAGCGAAAAACAGGATATGCACTTAAATATTTAAAGCTTGTAGGAGGGAGAGTACATAAGTTGGCGTCAGTAAAATGTACCTGCTAGCCGTATGGGGAATATGTTGCCCATAAAAAGGTGCTAACTGCTGAAATATTTAAACCGCTGCAGACTTAAGACCAGCATTGTGGTCACACAAACCGTTCGCATTGGCGATACAGAAACAATGAGAAAGAGAAAAGAGAATATCCACTATTCTAAGTAATGCCTTAGAACAATAATGCCAAGTGGTGCTTAAACGGCCTTCGCCTGCTGCGGTGGTCAACGATGGCCTTCAATGAACGCTATGCAAATATACATATGTATATTCTAAGCCTGCCTTGGGTCTACATACATATGTACATAGATGGGAGTGTACTTTTGTAGAGTTAGCAAGATTAGGTGTAATGGATGGGAGTATGGTTTTGGAAAAATGGGTGGTGTGGGTGATGTGGCGACCTGGGTGTTGGCGGTTATATAAACAAACAACTGGTATTTTGCATAGACAATTTGATAGCATAGCTTTAGGCGTTAAGTTGTGTGAAGTGTGGTAATATTAGTGATAACAAAGGCGTATTGTTGCAACTGCTGAAATGAAATGGAAACTACAAGTAGTACAATAGGCACACAAGTGCATGCCTCTGTGAACGGTTGAGATATCACAGCGAAAGTGATGCGCATGCAAATCAGTATTCAATAAGATTTCTCACAATTACTTAGAAAGGAGATAACTAAGCTGGGTATAACCACAATGAGACCATTGGAAATTTCTTAATATGAAACCACGATTGTCAAACGACTTTCGGTAGTGAAAAGATTTACGATGGTATTATGCTTGGTGCACATTAAGCCTTCAACAGCGGAATACTTACAGTACTTAGGGCCGTTTTATCAAGTAACCTGTAACTTTAAAGCTCACTTTATATTTAAAGGTTGCATTAAAATGTATGATTGTGTCTAAAGTAAAGCATTTTGTTAATGGTTTTAAATTGGTTTACAACCAAGAAACATACATACGTTAAAAACCGATAATAGAAATGCTTAAATGTAGACAAAGCTTAATTTTTAATCCGACCTTTAAATTTAAAGTGAGCTTTAAAGTTAAAGGTTACTTCAGGAAACGGCCCTTAACGAAGCAATAGCAACAGAGTAGTCTAGGCTAAATTTACGTAACTTAATTTGATGTTTTGGCCAACCTATTATACTTAAATTGAGAGCGGTGAGAGGTTCGGGCTTGCCAGATTATCGTTTTTGTATTGCTTAAAAATAAATATGGGCAAATATTTTTTTTTGGCATAAACAAAAATGGCAACAAATGATGATCGATATTAAATGCGTGCATTTAATATTATTCTGTTTAAAAACTATATCAAAAAGTTCGGAAGAAATATTAAACTAAATCCTAAAGAATTTTGGTCTTACATAAACTCCAAACGTAAAAGCTCAATTATTTCCGCTACGATGTTTTTAAACAAGGTTAGTTCAAAAAACGCATTGGAAACCGTAAGTCTTTTTGCAGAGTTTTTTGAATGTAATTTGGAAAAGAGTATAATCTATGCTGATGGTTCAGATAATATTTATCCGTTATCAAATATAAGCTCATTGGATATATCTGATAACGATGTGATTTTGGGTATCTCAAAATTAAAAAAAATGTCTTTGAAATCTGATAGTGGGTTCCTGCATATATTTTGAAAAAATGTTGTGACAACCTTGCGAGGCCCCTCCAAATAATTTTTTACAAATCATTTAAGTCCGGAATCTTTATCGTCCCATTTTGCGTGCGTGCGCTGCCAACATGTTATATCCTGTTAGGACGCCTATCTGCGTCTCTTCGTAGCAGCGATAGTATAAACCGGAATTGTAAATTGTTTTCTAATCTATTCATGACTTTACAGATTTTAAAGGTGTTTAGCGCGTTTCATCTCGAAATAGCCTGCCTTTTCATCTTCTGGTCTATTTGGTTATAAAATTTTTTAGAGATTTGGAATATTAATCTCTTGCTCTATATCTAAGTGAATTCCACTCTTGGCCATCTCATCTACAATTCCGTTACACATGATGCGCTTACGGCCAGGAATCCAATAAATATGCAGTCCCCTGTTTGCTACTGCCCTTTTTATGGCCTGCCTGCTTCTAAGGGCATTTTGTGACGTCATATGGTATAAAATAATAGTCTGCTGCTGCTTGACTAGAGTTATTTAAAGTCATTCAATAGGGATAGCTAAGCGGATCTTCTGCCTGCGGAAACCTCTGTCTGGAATATACTGAACTGATCCGGCAGCTTAATAGGCTAACTAACATTAAGCTCTGAGCAGTATACACCGGCAGAGCAGATGTTTCACCGTTTCTTCTGCATTTGGTGAATTACAGCTACTCCAAAAAGTGTTGTGTTCCAGTCTTGCAGCATGGATTCCCACTACCCAGTGCCCTGTCTAAAGAGCAGTTAGTCGAGATAGATCTTTCTTGTTTGGTTTGATAAGAAACGCAGTGTTTCGCAGTAGGTGGGCCACAGAATCCTGCAACCCCTACAGGATTGTAGATCTTTCCGCCTATTATTAGCCACCGCTCTTGATATAAGCCAGAGGCACAAGAACCCCCTCTGCCTCTGACACATCCAGAGCCGACCCATTCCTGGCTAACTCGTCAGCCATCTCGTTGCCATGAATTCTGCTGTGCCCGGCACCCAGATCAGTACAGTTTCCATGCCCATGATTTACACAGTCTAAACTCCCTCAACCTCATGGCACTCTGTGAAGCACTTTCAATCACTCAATCGGTGGCGGATGACAGATGACATTCAATGCTTCCTGACCTTTGTACCCAGCATGACATTGTGCGTATACAGTTCACCTTTCCGACTTTCCCCAAACCAGCGAACCGTATCCAATAAATCGCCTTGTATATCCATATCATATCATCAGGTTGTAGGCCCCACTTCTTACCAAGCATTATTTGCAGGAATACAGAGCACCATAGGCCTGTTTTTACTCGTGTTCATTTGCCAGCTTAATTCCGGTGTGAGAATGACTGCCAAATACTTAGCGTAAGGGTAAAGAAAAGAGTATGCTCATCAATGGAAGGTAGGTTAAAATTAGGAATCTTATTACTTGTGGTGAATAATAGTAATTCGGTATTCCAGGGCATTTGCAAAAGAACCCATTTTCCTAGTGCGCTTTGAAGCATTCCTCTTATCACATTTATGCACACTGCGAATACTACATCGTCTGCATACGCGACAACTTTGACCCCTTCCCTGTTGTGCCTTAGAAGAAAGTTATTTAGTATGCAAAGCCACAGTAGCGGCGACAGTAACTCCCACTCCTACTCCATAATTAATTTTTGAACCGTCTGTGAAGAATTTAAACGCCATCCGTTTTTACCGATAGTAACCCGAAACCCCCTCTCTCAGTTATAGCAAGGTGGCATGTAGTCTGTTGTGACTGCATGTACTTTGGCTATTGAGCTATGGCCAGTGTTTCATTGTTTGAACTCTCTAGTTGCACTCAACCTCCCCGTGGACTTATCCGCAAAGTCATTAGGAGGTATACTTAGATTTTTTTCTATTGGAACTGATGGAGTTGTTGTCAAAATTTTCTTAAAAAAGACTTCATTTGCACTATAACATATTAATCGAACAAATGATTTCAAATTATAAATGTTCACAGAAATGGTTATCAATAAGTTCAAAGTGGTGTAGCCACACAATTTTCAAAATGTTTTAAAATCCTTTGGTTTCTAAAAGTCTATCACCCAACAGTAAATATTAAAAATATTATATTTACAAGGAGGCCTGAACCGAATGGCTTTTGTATTAAGCCCTCTTAAAGGGCCACTGTTCCTTTGACTTTAATCATCAAACTTCAACGTTAACCATGCGTCACACAACAGCGCTGGAAGTAATTCTTTACTTGTAACCACTACGATTGGCCACAGAGCAGAAATTAGAAAATTTTATTAGAAAGGTAAAGACCATTTTCTCGGGTCCGAAGAGCCTATTTCCTAAAGACAACACTAGCAGTTTTTTGCATTGGTCATAGAACTAAGTTGGCGGTAAATATAGGGAAGAACCGTATTCGTAGCAGTTTTTAGGAAAATTCTGGCCCATTAGAGCCATCTTATCCTAGTATTGGTCGGGCGTCGCAGATGGCACTTTAAAAATTAGTTAAGGATTAATTCCTCCCCTGTTCTGGAGTGCATAGAGATACTTTAAATTTCTTTAACAGTTTTTATACGAATACATTTTGTGCTGTTCTAGAGCACATAGACAAACCAAGCCATTTACAAATCTGTACAAAAAAGGCGCTTAATAAAAATAAATGCACGAAAACCAAAAACAAGGGCAACCTGCTGAGTGAAATAATATCTACTGTCATAGCTGAGAGTGACTGTGCGCAAAGGTGAAGCGGCAAATGAAAATGGAAAAGGTCATGGGTGCGAGCTGAGTTGGGCGCACTTCTGGTACTAACAATGTTTTTACGTAGTATGTATGTATGTATAACAGTTTTTGATGGAATTAACTGTGGCACTTGAACACTTTGAATGCTCCTACATTCAACCATAGTTATAAGATCTCGTTTCTTTTTATACAGCTCAACTCCAAATTTCATTAAAATTCTCTTTACGGATGTTAGGCTTGGTGTTTGCTGTGTTGCCTAATGTATTTTGTAATACTTACATACATATATGTATATAGGCGCCTCTGGTCTCTTTACTTTAAAACGAGTCATATTTTATTTGTACATACTCTTATGCAAGTACTACCATGCAGTCAATTTAAAATTGTGCATGTATGAATGTTCATACAAATGTAAATAATTTGAGCATGCCAAAACACACACTTGGGGCCATCTAATATTTTAAGTACAATACATTTTTACATACATATTTTCTTATTTTAGAAGATTTTTAATTTGCGCTTTTAACAAGCATGCTTTGCTTCAGGACAAATATAAAAAGGATAATTTGTTTGGGCGAAAGGGTTTCTTATACCCTAGGCAAATAAAAAAAAAAGTTTATGCTTGTTAAGCGAGAAATCTGAAAGACAATATTATATTTCAGAAAAGTTTTAAAATTTTTATTACTCCGAGTTTGATCAGAACTTTGCTTTAATTAATTAAAGTACACCAGTTAGTAAGAAATTCAAGACGAATAACGAGTGTAGGAAAAGTTTTAGTGCATATAGTCTGAAATACTGGCAGCCGATACAATAAGGCCAGGCATAAACTAATTTCAAAACCGCTTGTACAAGGTTGGTTCCTGCGTGGAAACCACTCCTCAACACTCTTCAATGACAATACTGCTGAAGAGGAATTCAGAAAAATATGAGTGGGGATGAAGCTCACTTGTCTCTGTTCGAAAATTATGAGGTAAGCACAGCAATAGTAGGGCTTAAAGACCCCGGAACCTTTGGTGTACCGACTAAAGATGGGCGGGACCCACGGTACCTACATATGTCAAGATGGCCGGGATCGGCGATAGCGTTAATGTCTTTAAAAATTTGCCTGCGGGACGGGACAAAAACAAGGACTGACAGGAGAGGACGTAGTAATTTATATGTAGTCTAAGCCTGAGGTTTATTGGGGTCACAGGGCTTAGAAAATTAATTAACTTATTGGTTTTATGAGCCTTTTTGTCAGATTTATTTTTATTATTTGAATTGTTTGACCTCTTATAGCAAGAGGAGTTGTTATACTTTGGAGTACCCCAAAAATGATTTTAGGAACGATTTCTATTTAAATAGACAAATAGTTTAAATTTTTTTTTCTAAAAATTTCTAAATTTTCCAAAAATATGAATGTTTATAAAAAATAATCTATCTATATGTTTTAAAAATTTATGATTTTCTTAAAAGTTTCTTTATGTCACAAAATTTATTATTCTTTATATAAATTTTTTTTTTCAAAAAATAACTTTGATTTTTTTAATTCATTATTTTTTATATAAACAATTTTCTTCTGAAAATAATTTTTTCCACTTTTTGTTAATTTTGTTTTTGGTTTGGTAAAGATACTTTTTTCTGCTTCACACATATACATATGTATATATGTATAATTCCGTTGGAAAAACCACAATTTGTTTGGGTGATGCACCCTAATGTACATTTGTAAATCTGTTGAAGAAAGTTTAGCTTAGTAGCACGGCTGGTGGCTGCCGTCTTCATTAGTAGAGGGGGCACTATACCTAAACTTTTTTCCGAATCGAAGTTCCGTAGTAGAGGCAACATCACTCCCATTTGAGGTCTTCCTCTTTCCGCAAAATTTTTTAATGGCGGAGTCGTCTATTTTCTTTTTTTGTATTAGAAGATTTTTGACAACTTGTATCGCTATTTTGTAAAGATCCAAAGAATCCACAAACTAACTGCTCGTTTGTATACTCATCTACCAAATTATAACCGCTAAAGAAAGGAAAATCCATTAATTTAGCAAATTAACTAATAACTCAAATACTCTGCTGCCACACGGAAATTGCTAAAAAACGATTATGAAAGCAAATAAGTAGAAACGGTTTAATTAGATTTTGCCACCGAATAATTCCTATCCCAAAATCTAATCAAAGTCATCGCTGAAGACATACTTAATTTTGTTCTGTTGTGGAGAAACTAAGCTGCCTTTGGCCTGATTATATAAACTATAATGTCCAAATAAATCATAATTATAATAAGAAACGCACACCGGTATAATCACAGCCATAAGGAAACCAATTATAGGAATACAAACGCATATATGTATGTATGTATGTACAAGCAAATGTCAGTTATGGTAAGCTTCGAAGTATGTGGTTAAACTCTATGGAGGCAATTAGTTGAGTAAACACTTGCATATGTATCCCAGTGAAATGGTGAGTTATTATATGGTGGCTCGTGCATTTATCATAACTATCTATATGCATACCTACGTAGTATGTATAGCAGAGCTTCCTAAAGTAGGTTCCGTAGAAAAGTCAGCAGGGTTCCGTCAAGTGACTCACTTTTTGGTTGTTAAATATTCAACAGATACATAAGTACAAATCAGGGCTAGTTCGCTTACCATCGTCTAAAATTCGAGATGAATAAGCATGGCGGTAGGCAGTCGGTTTGAGTTATACACTAAGGCGTATAAAGATTTAAAAAATCGGAAAAATAAGAAAGTTGTAGCAAAAAACGCTATTTAGCGGTTTTTACCGGGGGCCTAAAAATTTTTTTTACACACAAAATTTTCTTTAGACATAAGTGTTTAAATAAAACTGACACACGCTAAACTTTCTTTCTTCCATATGTCGTGATTTGATTTTTAGCAATTTGATGTGGGATTCCATAAAATGAAAGGTATTTAGTATGGGTTCCGTTATCATACAAGTTTGGGAACCCCTGATGTATAGTATACACATACATATGTGTATTTCGAATCGGCGTACCTACCCCGTATCGAATGTCATGCATTAGTCCGTTTATATGGAAGTCGTTTATGACTTTTTCATACAAATGGTAATTTAGTCGTTGATGGAATCTGCGTAACTTTGTCATGCAGTGGTCATTGATGACATTCAAGCGACAATGTCCTGCAATGAAGTTTTTATAAGTAAGTGTTCGCTGCAAGACATTGTCTGTTATAAGCCTTTGATATTTAGCAGTACACCTGCATGACATTGTCACCATTGTCATTGTCAGCTATATGTCGTTTAGAATTCACAGAAAGTGCGACGATGTCACTAAATCCTCATTAGTGATGATGTCACCAGTGACCATTTTCGCTACTGGGTACATACATATGTACCTACACGTATATGTGCATATGTTCAAAAGCGGATTTTAGATCCTATCTTCACAGTTATGGTGCGAATTTTCGTATTCGCATCAAAAGGCAACCAATAAATTTCTTAGCCACAGGAATAAATCAAATCATCTGCAGCACGCTTTTGTTTTTCGTGTATGTATGTAGCTGTATATTTTGTTTTGCAAGCTTTGATTTTCAGTAGTCAAAAGACAATGGAAAATTCGGTTCGTAGTTGCAAGATAATTTTCGTAACAAAAGTGCTTGGTCCTGCTGCTTTTGACGCAGCTTTGTACTTTATCTCCGTTGTGTTGTTTATTGAGACAATGGCGGAAATAAACAACAGCTAAGTGCACAATAAAACACAAAGCAAACAATGGAAAGGCAACTAAAAAACGCGATGGAACGTTTTTTCATGGTGGACAATATTAAAGGAAAACGCTGAAAGGCGAAGCCGAAATTGTGGATGTTCTGTGGAGTGGAAATTTTTATTTCAATAGCTGCTATGATGTGCATTTAAAACAATACTGGGTGCCCCAAATGCGTGTATTTTTTCAAAACCCCTTTTAGTTTGGTGCCGGTAGTAGTTGTAATACAATATTTTGACATTCAGCTATTATCACGTCTTCCGGAAAGTTAATGGGGGGAAGTAAAAGATTCGACTGACAAAGACAAAAATTGTGTTGCCATAGAAATTTTAACTGTCCTTACAGGTTGTGAACTGAGTTTTCACCCTTATATATAAAGGAAGAGTTTTAGGAGAATATTTGTTACATATTTTAACAATTTAACTTCACTTCGTTACGTTTCATTTCACCCTACTCGTTTCCATTTATTTTATTTCAGTTCATTTCCCGAGACTAGATTCACTTCACTTCATTTTATTGCATCTCGTTTAATTTCATTTCAATTAGATGAAACATCGTAGTTTCTAAAAATTTTTTTTATAAAAGTCCGGGTTTCTGTTATCATAGGAGAGCATAAAAAAGGTCCTAGATGTTACCCTCCTCTCAGAAGATGCTTCGGTTATGATCAGGAACTGAAGGGTGCTTGATGCGCATTCCATTTCATAAGTACAGCATAAGTACAGAAAAGAGCTTGATGAGTGGGTCTCAAGAACTACCTTATCAGTTCCAGGGCAGTCTCAGGGCCTATGNATGACTTTTTCATACAAATGGTAATTTAGTCGTTGATGGAATCTGCGTAACTTTGTCATGCAGTGGTCATTGATGACATTCAAGCGACAATGTCCTGCAATGAAGTTTTTATAAGTAAGTGTTCGCTGCAAGACATTGTCTGTTATAAGCCTTTGATATTTAGCAGTACACCTGCATGACATTGTCACCATTGTCATTGTCAGCTATATGTCGTTTAGAATTCACAGAAAGTGCGACGATGTCACTAAATCCTCATTAGTGATGATGTCACCAGTGACCATTTTCGCTACTGGGTACATACATATGTACCTACACGTATATGTGCATATGTTCAAAAGCGGATTTTAGATCCTATCTTCACAGTTATGGTGCGAATTTTCGTATTCGCATCAAAAGGCAACCAATAAATTTCTTAGCCACAGGAATAAATCAAATCATCTGCAGCACGCTTTTGTTTTTCGTGTATGTATGTAGCTGTATATTTTGTTTTGCAAGCTTTGATTTTCAGTAGTCAAAAGACAATGGAAAATTCGGTTCGTAGTTGCAAGATAATTTTCGTAACAAAAGTGCTTGGTCCTGCTGCTTTTGACGCAGCTTTGTACTTTATCTCCGTTGTGTTGTTTATTGAGACAATGGCGGAAATAAACAACAGCTAAGTGCACAATAAAACACAAAGCAAACAATGGAAAGGCAACTAAAAAACGCGATGGAACGTTTTTTCATGGTGGACAATATTAAAGGAAAACGCTGAAAGGCGAAGCCGAAATTGTGGATGTTCTGTGGAGTGCAAATTTTTATTTCAATAGCTGCTATGATGTGCATTTAAAACAATACTGGGTGCCCCAAATGCGTGTATTTTTTCAAAACCCCTTTTAGTTTGGTGCCGGTAGTAGTTGTAATACAATATTTTGACATTCAGCTATTATCACGTCTTCCGGAAAGTTAATGGGGGGAAGTAAAAGATTCGACTGACAAAGACAAAAATTGTGTTGCCATAGAAATTTTAACTGTCCTTACAGGTTGTGAACTGAGTTTTCACCCTTATATATAAAGGAAGAGTTTTAGGAGAATATTTGTTACATATTTTAACAATTTAACTTCACTTCGTTACGTTTCATTTCACCCTACTCGTTTCCATTTATTTTATTTCAGTTCATTTCCCGAGACTAGATTCACTTCACTTCATTTTATTGCATCTCGTTTAATTTCATTTCAATTAGATGAAACATCGTAGTTTCTAAAAATTTTTTTTATAAAAGTCCGGGTTTCTGTTATCATAGGAGAGCATAAAAAAGGTCCTAGATGTTACCCTCCTCTCAGAAGATGCTTCGGTTATGATCAGGAACTGAAGGGTGCTTGATGCGCATTCCATTTCATAAGTACAGCATAAGTACAGAAAAGAGCTTGATGAGTGGGTCTCAAGAACTACCTTATCAGTTCCAGGGCAGTCTCAGGGCCTATGTAGATAGGCTAGTAAATCGCTTTACGGTGATCCTACGGAGCGTGAACGGAAACTGTGAAGGAATCCTGTGACCATCTTCTGAGCACGCACTTTCTAGGCGAGAGTGAGTAGGATAAATAGGATCCTTCAAGCCTTACAAATCTGTGGCGTCAAATGGTGTTTCACCGATTCAGCTGCACTAGTCTTTGGAGTTAAGCTCAAAATGGATAAGTGCTATTTTTCAGGGAGTCCTTACTCTTAATTACAATCCGGAGACCTCACAAAGTTCACCCCAAGGCGAGGAGAATATCCCGCACTAACGCCAAATATTTTAGATATATTAGACTATCACATTTCCATCTCATGATAATACGACGACTGACTGAGTCCCTCCTCAAAAAAATCGGTTGCAAACAAAGTAATAGGATCGCAGCTTATCTATAGAAAGGGGAAGGTGACCGAAACAGCCCTGTACGAAATCGTGTCGCATATCGAGAAATCCTTGCGATAAAGGAATACACCTTGATTGAAATATGGACCAAGGAGGAAGGCATGTTAACCCAAACAAAATTAACCTGTTGTTCTATGGCAGGAAGTACAAAATCCCCTCACTTCAGCTCCCTGCCATACCAACAAACTTGTAGTACTGGACAAAAAGCTGAACTGGGCATAAAGCGTGTAAAAAAGCAAGGCTAGTCCACTACAGATGTACGGGACTGAGGGGACGATAAGACTGGAGAGACACTCAGGATGGCCACACCGCATTCTTAAAGAACGGAAGCATATCGGACACGGATGATGGTGCAACAAATTTGAACTTCACAAAGAAAGGCAAAGAACAATTCTGGAAAGAGGGATCACTCTACCTCTACATCGATGGCTCTAAGAAAACAGCAAGGTAGGAGGGGGGAGTAGGGGTCTTCTCAGCCCAGCTGGGGTTGGATATATATCTTCGCTTACCCAACCACGGCAGCGTTTTCAAGCTGAAGTTGCTTCTATACAGCAGGCGGTTGAAGAACTACATACGTACAAGAGAAGTCATATGTAACAATATCTTCATCTACTCAGACAGTCAGGCCGCATTCATGGCGCTTGACTCGATCACATACAGTTTGAAAAACCGTAGCGGACTGCCGCAGATATCTAAACGAGATGGCGATGCTCTGCACTTGGTATGGGTGGCGGGGCACCGTAACATACCAGGCATTGAAAATGCAGACGAAGGCAGACGGTCGAAGGACCTCCTCTTGCTGAACAGACGGCACCTAGTCGCAGTCGTGGGTGTGCTTATAGGCCATGTTGAAGAGACGCGGAAAGGTTAGGCGTCTCCCCCAACGACTTCTGCAAAAACTGTAGAAATGAAGAAGACCCTTACGGCACCTGTTATGCGAATGCCTCGAACTTTACAGAGGAAAACGAAAGTTCATGGGTTCAAGATCTAGGAGGACTCTTACTACTAAAAGCATGACAGAATTAAAGTCTGATTCAGCTGATTGGACATAATTGCATAGCTAACATGCATTACAAGCACTGAAAAAGCTTTAGCTTTGAAAAAACAGTACAATGATGCTCGTGTTTTCCTAGTGTGGAATGTGTTTTAAAACGCGAACTTTCAGACAAGATTTGCAACGGAGTTCTATTCCATTTAGGATTGACAAATATCGATGTAAGTGTCGATGCACCGATACGAAGAAAAATATCGATGTATTTTTGCCACTGACATCCCTAGCCCCAAGTAAGCTTCGCAGAATTTCCGTAAAGCAACCAGAATGTGTTTTGCAGAAGCCTATAAAATTTTCCATAATGAAAAATAAAGAGCACACGCACACATATGCACATACATATGTGGAAAAATTCGTACGCGAAATTTCTATTTAAAGGCCAACCTATATTATAAGTTCAACGTTTCCTGCATAAAACCGCCAAATGAATGCCAATAATTAACGAACGGAACTCGCGCAGCCTGCGGCCTGCTGCTTACCAAATTGGAGCGCGTGGGTATGGGTGTATATAAATTATATATAAACATAGGCATATCGTTTGATTTTTAATGCAACCCAATTTGCATGCACTTAATTGCAAATGTTAAAGGATGCAGCGCGGGCGAGTCGTGATGGGGATGCGCGCAAATTGCTTGTTAGTGGTGAAAAACAGGAAGTTCGGTGTTTTCGGCTTTCATATTGTTATTATTGCTATGCATTGTAGTTGTAAGTATTGCTGAATTCGCTATAATTAAATTTTACGTAGCTCATATACGTATGCATGTATGTATGACTCCATTGTTATTAGTGCACTGCATTTTAGCAACCTAATAAGCTCCAAAAATTCACTAACAAAGCCGAGGTTATGCACGCGGTAGGTTACTAAATGCAACAAAAATAAACGAAGTGAAACATAAAATTCCGTGACACTACACTGCATGCGAATATGCGAGAGGGGCTAAAAGCCAGCACGTACCACCGAACGGTTGATTTTTATGTGTGCGTGCGTGGCTTTATATTAGCGCTTATAGCCACCACACCACACAGTGCGCTTACTAATTTGCGAAAGTGCGCTTGGCTGCAGATCCTTTAATGCACCGGCTAAGTGCCAGCGGCAGCCACAAAAGCCCGCAAAGTGTCTGTTTGTACATACAGAGATGGCGAAAGACAATTCATAGCAGTTCCCGTACTTTATGTATGGGCACACACACATACATAAATATTTCATCAAGAGAGTTTGGATATTGTCCAGCTGGCATAAAGTGTCGGCACAGTGACACACGATATTCGGTTATGCACTTAGAAATTTAGTTGTTTGAATTGCATTCTTTTGATAGGGATTATCATCGTCGAGTGCTAAGCTTTCTTAGGGTTTTAGGAGATTTAACTCCGGGTCTGATAACACAAATCCCTGCGTATCTACAGTGACTCCGACTCCGTGAAGGCGTTAGTGGTAAGAATAAAGTACAAGCGAGCTCTTACACGGACCGGTCGAAGCTGGATGGAAGATCCTGTGAAGTAATTTTCCATTGGGAATTCTCCACCGATTTGATTTCAGTATTCTAGATGAATTTTGTGTATTTCCAAGATTTTAGGTAAAAAGTGGTTTTCTCCTTGAAGCACATATAAAGTCCCTGGACTAGTTAGTGATGTCCATAAAACTTGTTGGCACAATTCTTGCACGGGACAAGATAGGAAAGCATCGAACCTTGAGATGTCCACCACAGCTGTATACCCAGGAGCCCGAATTCGATGTTTTATTTGTGATGGGAATACTGTTGTTTACTTCGCTGAGCGAGCGCCTCGCCGTAGTCTGCATGAAAGCGAGATTCTTTACCTACTCGCTCATTTACGCACCCGACGGAAGGAAAGGACGATGCAGCATAGTACCTCTTTTATGGCTGATTGGAGCAATGTCATGAGCGCTGGCCCCGCTACGATATAAAATTTAGTTTTCTCTCTAGTCTAAAGAGGGGATGTGTGATCGTACCGCTACGAAATTCAGTTTTCACGACGAAACTTCCAAGAACGGTTTCAGGCTGATATTTTCGATGGAGCTCAAAACATCTTAATCTGCCGCCTTACGTTCCAGCCTAAAAATATTTTTCTTAACGAAAAGCGAGACACCAAATCGATCATGTTGTGATACACCTAAGTCATTTTTCCAGTGCTTTACATGTACATACGTATGTTTTGAGGACTAAAGATGTACTTAGATCACTACACTTTCAGAAACAGGAGGAAAGCTCAATTTTGAAAAGCTGTAATGAAAACAGCCAGCATCTTCGCCAATCGAGTATCACACCTGGCCCTGAAAGACCTCACGGACAAACCAACATATGAGAGCATTGGAACCACATTTCCCGATCATAACGTAAAACCGCTGACGAAGTAGTTAGATTTCACCGAGTGCGAAAGAACAACTGGTACAATGAGGAGTGTCCAGAACCTGTAGAGAAAAATAATGCCCCCGACAGGTTGGCATCAGGCGCAACACGAGCTATGTGAGGAAAGTTGTATGCATTTTCCGTAATATTTAAAAAGAGAAAAGCCGAAACACAAAAAATTCTGACAAAACTTTCGCGCCTCACAAAAGGTTTCAAGAATATTGCGAGACCAAACAGCGTCGTGCCACCAACAGGGGATATGAACCCAACCACGCAGCCGAGCACGACCGAGACGATGCTCCACCGCCTGAATATGACGCGGTACAGCCGTATTCCACAGTACGAAAATTAGTTCCAAATCCGCCGCTGTGCTAACATTGGTTACTCCTGAAAAATTAATACGGCTATCCAAAATTGTGTTTAGCAACATCACCGGTTTTTTTCAGAATTGTGAAGGACCTTTCTGTCTCGTTCTGGCGAACTTTCACACAGAGTGACTCATGCTTAAGCTAAATTAAGTAATGTAGGGCGACATACTCTTGATCATACTGGCTGAAATCCTATAGATCCAAAAAAATGGGCTGTTCAACAAATAAGTTANTTAGCAACATCACCGGTTTTTTTCAGAATTGTGAAGGACCTTTCTGTCTCGTTCTGGCGAACTTTCACACAGAGTGACTCATGCTTAAGCTAAATTAAGTAATGTAGGGTGACATACTTGTAGNCTGAAAAATTAATACGGCTATCCAAAATTGTGTTTAGCAACATCACCGGTTTTTTTCAGAATTGTGAAGGACCTTTCTGTCTCGTTCTGGCGAACTTTCACACAGAGTGACTCATGCTTAAGCTAAATTAAGTAATGTAGGGCGACATACTCTTGATCATACTGGCTGAAATCCTATAGATCCAAAAAAATGGGCTGTTCAACAAATAAGTTAATACAATTTTCCTCCAGCCTTGCGTCACTGTGCGCTGCAGCACAATTTATTGTAAGTTGTAGCTCAAGTAAAGGCGGGAGTGTCAGCTTTTTCGGTAACTGAGTGTTTTTAATTGAGCTACTATTGTATGGTTGGTGAAACGCTTTGTCTCCCAAAATTTCTTTTTTCTTCTATGTGGCTGAATTCGTGAGTGCGGTCGCTTTGTTCACAGCGTGTATTGCGGGTACAGTTGAACTTACATAAAATACTAATTTTCCATGAGTGTACAAATGTATAGTTACTCCATTCATTTTCAATTTGCCAAATATTCTAACCAAACCATTGACATTGCAATTAAATTTTCCCACGTTTTGGTGTCACAACAAAGAGTGAATAACTAAATACTCCTCGTTTTGGTGGTAATTAGTGCGGCGTTTGGGACCTTTGTTGGCGCGTTGTTGATTACTGCCGTAACAGCAATTTTATCTAAGCAGTTCTGTTGGGAATGCACACAGGTTAAAGCTTTTAGATCAATTTGTGAAATGTGGGTGGGATTTACATATCAAAGATAACTGCCCTAAAGTTACGCCAAATATACAATAAATAGTTAAGAATTTAGCTTCAGATTTGAGTGACCTACATACATTTATGCGGAAACAAAATTTTGGTGATACATTTTTAGACAAA
>NW_016163123.1:7698-38317 GCF_001687245.7 Rhagoletis zephyria | reverse complement strand
AACAAAGTTATAATACCCTTGTGCTCAAGTGCGCTCGGGTATAAAAATTTAATATAGCAATTTTTGAAACAGTAACTTTTTTATAGCTAGCGCTATACATAATATTACCGCTTTAGATTTTCGCGTTCTCTCCTCCATGAAGATTTGTCTGCTTCTTTTTTACGACACCAAAAAATGTATAAAATTTGCGCGCTACCATTCTGCAGGACCTGGGTTAAGGACATTTTCAACCCAACGGAAAAAAAAATAAAAATAAAAACATTTTCGTCAGGCAATAGCAAACCTCCGAGTGTGTTTCTGCCATGAAAAACAGCTTGTCATAAAAATACAATCGCTATTCGGAGTCGGCGTAAAACAGTAGATCCCTCCCAATTGTGTAGCAACATCAAGGCGCTCTTACAAATCGTAGGAGAAGCTTGGCCAAACCCTAACATATGGGCAAGCGCCAATCTATTAGTATTACGTCAAACAAAATGATGGATTGCATGAGTCGATACGACCTAAAACAGCTTTCTAAGTTCATCAGAAGATGGAGACTTTTGAAAGTTTATAAAAAAGTATGATAGCGACTTTTGCAAGAGTAGTTAACATTTGATGCTTTTTTCAGAATATAGAAAGATTTTGCACTGTGTTGTTAGTGGACATAAAACTACTTTAAATATTGGTACGCTACCCACCAAAAACTAAACATCGAAAAAATTTGACATAGCGCACTGGCAGTTGTGCCATTTTTCACAAAACCGAAGTAGGCAACCCTTACCATTGAACAATAGCGAATGTCTCAGATTTGTCGTGAATATGAAAATATAAAAAGAAGTCAAAACTGTTGTTCGGTGATACCAATGGAGTTATGTCCCTTTAACTACTTAGGGGTTGTTACTTATTTCATATTGTTTTCAGTCGAACCTTTACTAAATCTTTAGAAAAAAGTCATAATTTGAAAGATTAAAAATTTCGCCTACAGAGTGGCTGCAAACAATTCTGAATAATTACGTTCCAAGACATATTTATTATTGCTAAATTACGAAACAAAAAATATTTAATTGGCAATACAGAAAAATATGAAATTTTGAGTTGTGTCGTTATTGTATGTACAAAGCTTTTTAATGCTCTTTAAAGATTTCTAAATATAAAGCATGATTTTTTCATCCTTATCATCATCGTTTTTTTTTCATGCGAATTAATTTCGCAGCAACAGCTGTTCTTTCGACGTGTCAGGGTTCTACAAACCAACAACCAACAGAGCAAAGTGGCGGTTTACTTGAGGCTGCCACAACAACACATTCGCTGACACGGCAACTTAACAGCTCACACAAAAAGGATTAGCCCCTGAAGTCGCGAAGTTGCGACGATTGCGCCACCCAGATGGTAATCTACTTTGGCGGTTAATCCAGCTGCAGTGCGAATAATAACTCAATTACAAAATCTACAAGTGGAAATCGGCGCTATTTTGCGCTTTTTTGTAATTTTTTTTTGTTTTGGGCAGACAAAATTTTCAGCCAAACATTCGCTGTGGTCACTGTGCGAAATGCAATGTTTTGAAGGTACCAGCAGTGCTTAAATTGACGTGACCATGACAAGGGCAAAGGAACGGAAAAAAAGTAAAAAGCAAATTCTGAGGCACAAAATAAATATTTAAAAAAAATACCAGCGCATAATCGAGAGTATCAGAATAGTTGTTTCAGTTGGCAGCTGCAGCTGCCGTCGTTGCAACTGGTTGTGGCAGAACAGCTTTTTTTGAACTGGACTTTATTTACTTACTCCGACGGGTATTTGCATTGAGTGGGCCCTAATGAATTTGTGCTTGCGGCTGCAGACTCAACAAGTTTCTTGGCGCTAGCGAACAAGAGAAATTAATTTGTTTTTGCTTTTTTTTTACGATTAAGCAATTTACCCAGTGGAAAAAGTAGTAATGCATGCCATGCGTAATAAAAAAAATTACACAAACACTTCATATTAAATTACATTCATTTCTCGATACCAGGTAATGCAAAATTGAATGCCCCACTTTTCTTCGGACATTGCTCTGGGGAAAAAATGCATTTTCGTATGTGAAAAGGGTTTTTTACTGATTATTTTTTTCGATTACTATACATTACATTTTCCGACTGGGTCAGCTATCACAAGGTTACATATAGTGAAGCAGTGGAAATTAAGCAGTGAAATGACTTCTTTATGAAAAGGGATTTCATGTGGTAGATGCATTTCGATTAACGTAACTCTTTGCCACAAAGCTATTGCTTTTACAAGAGATTTACATTTATCGTTTCTTTTTTTATCGATTTTGCGTTTGGTTATCGTTTTAAAATGGTTATCGCTACCGTTACAATATCTGCTACTTTTTCCGCTATGCCTACTACCAGGCATACTTTCAAAGGTGCCGTTACCAATATCGAGTACATGCGCCTATGTAACGGTTGTCAAGCTAATCACTATCGTTATGGATATCATTATCATTGGAGTTATTGTGAGACCTCTTGCGATTCGTAATTGCAAAATGTCGCTCTGAGACGTAGCAGTTTTGGTCGACATAATAAAGTAGAGGAGAGCCAGAGGAAATTTTGCATGGAAATGCCACTTTTGAACTTTGATTACCGCAAAGCCACTAACACCATTTACATTCACACTCGCCTCCTTATGTTATTTACATATATATTGACAGACAATGTTCTCTTAATTTAAACGGCATTAACAGGTGCAACGCCGCAGAGCCGATATGTGAAGGCACATCAGCGACAACTACTATTTGAACAACCAAATCCTCTCTACAACTCGTACATGCATATGCATACATACATACATAAATGTCGTTCGACAGCCAGAGCCAATCCCAAGCATTCCGTAACGTAATTTATGGCGCGCTTGCATTTTGTTGCATGCCACATGCAGTCCAATCTTCTATGCTCACATAGAGTCGAACAAGAGTTACACAATTTTCCTAGCACTGGCATGCAACTTGAATTATGTCGTTATCCTGCCTATCTGCCGCAGAAGCATACATAAATACATTGGCTGTGGTGCAAGTTGCGGCGCTGTTGATAGTAAATGCTGCAATTAAAAAGTGCATCATTCACAATTAAGCGCAGTCGCACCACCATTGCCGAGTTCAAGTTGTTACATCAACTCGCTGCATTGGCCGCATTAGCACGGCGCATGCGTACATCATAATTCTGACAGCTTTATGCGCGAGTGCAACACAAATGAGGGCTGCTGGCAGGGCGGTCGGCTGTATGTTGGCCACGCCCACTTAAACGCAGTAATTGAATAGCATTGAAATATAGTACAATGCGTGGCGGAAGAGAGAGCGAAAAAATGAAACGAAAAAAGATTTCGAAAAATTTACGTAATGTGGCAACCACGAAAAAATCACTACAACAGTAAGTATATGCTTGCCGCCGCGAAAGAGTGTAGCGGTCGCGCGCGGGGCGCTATAAGTGGGCTTCATGAGGCAGATACAGAGCCAGTCAGGCATTCGGCCGACAGGCCAGCTGACAGGTAGGCACTGAGATACGTTAATATGTACGTGCTCATTGTGCAACACTGTGTGTGGCATAAATGCTGTGGACACACACAGCAGAACAAAACAAAAAAAAAAGCGCGTAATGATTTTCCGTCCATTTCATGGTACGCGTTTGTTGTTGTTGTCGTTGTAGCCTTCGCAGCTATTATCATCGTTCTTGATACAGTTGTTGTTGTTTATTTTGTTGTTGTTGTTGTTGCCGGCGCTGCTCATATGTATGCTCATGGTTTATAGTTATCAGGAACTCCTAATTGCAGGTTGCCTACGCGCTGGCCTCACTCGATGCGCTGGCAGAGACGTCGTAGCCAGCGTCAGCAGCACCAGCGTCGCTTGAGGTTGGTCAGTGCAGCCGGCGGCACGCATATGAGGCAATTGCATTGGCCTGTAATTTTGTGTGCCACATGCGTTGCATTTAAATTTATCTACACAGCCAATAAAGCTCATAATTTAAATTCAATCTGAAGTACAAGTTTATTTGCTTCAACCTTTTTTTTCTTCAGAGATTTTTCTTTTAATTTTTTGACGCATTTGTTGTTTCCGGTCAAAACGTTCTTCGAAATAAGCAGATCTTAACTATTGGTAAAATTTACAAATGAATAATTTCTTTTAACTCACCTCATGCGCGTATCAATTCACATAACTGCGTTATATTAGAATGAAGTGTGTTATAAGGCACCATACTTCTTTGAGAAGATTCAAATTTGATACTAGATAATAGTGTTGGGGGCAGTATCGATACCAAAAGTGCACAGAACTCGATTCTCAAAAGGATCGACAGTACCCGATTTTTAAAAGTACCGATACTGAGTACTCCAAAGTAGCATTCAATCGACCTGCTTACTGTTTCGATTACGAAGAATCTTACGAGTATTCCATTTTCCACTTCACTCGAGCATTTGTCCGAAATCGCAAGCTGTCATTGATTATACACATTTTGGTCCGTTAGATGGTCTAGAAATAGTAATTTAAGAATTAAAATAAAAAACAAATTCAAATTTGAGTAGGCCAATGTTTTTTTGGGAAATAAAGTCAGCTTCTTCGGAATCGAAATCCGGTTTCACGGAGTAGTAGAACGCACTCTTCACACTCGACTAATCGATGGTTAATCCTAGAAGAACTCCGCATAAAAGTGGTCTTCTAACGGTGCTAATTCTAACACCAAAAACTTATTACTTTTGGGCAAAATTTGTTTACTCTAA
Organism: Rhagoletis zephyria; assembly: GCF_001687245.7. NCBI lineage: Eukaryota > Metazoa > Arthropoda > Insecta > Diptera > Tephritidae > Rhagoletis > Rhagoletis zephyria. Next base: position 33,598 of record NW_016163123.1, on the reverse strand, counting down.
TATGACTAAATACATGGTTGGGTAGCATAATGACAAAAGTCGTGTTTTTGCAAAATATTTATTTTTATTGCGGATTCCGGGGCATGGCAATTTTAGAGCCAATGTTTAACAAAAATAAAAATACATTTAATTGTGGACTACGCTTTCAAAGTATAAAAGTATAAAAAATAATATAGGGCCATGTTCTGAAATTCGAAAATTTGAAACCGACTCGATTTGCCAAATCTTTTTTAATTATATCCGATGAAAAGAGTTAATATCCTAATTGAAACCTGTAAAAGAAGCAGCAGCGATATAAAATAAATCATTTTAATGCGAAACTTGTATATTTTTGGTTTAAAAACCATCGAAAAAATTATCGAAATCGAGTCGATTTAAAATTTTCGAGTTTCAGAACATGTCTGGTAGATTTGAAGAGCTTATGAAGTGAGAGTTTCAAACAAATTTTCGATTTATGAAACATACTTTTTTTTTTATAAATGTGGGTGTTAGTTAAGATATTTTTGAGGGAACAGAGTAAATCTTTGTAAAGGAAATATTGTGGAATTTCACACTTACTTCACAGAAAGTATTTGTAAATGCAGTTTGACAGTTTTTTAAAGTGAAACGGGAACATAACACTCTGCTTAAGAGAAGAAGGTCTAGTTTTGAAGTTATTGCAAATGCGTATTCAAACAATTTTTTTTACAAGCTAGAGAATATTAAGAAGGGAGTAACCCGACCATGAACCGCAAATGGAAGCTTTCGCACTAAGCTACGCTATACCTAAGTAAATATATTAGCGTTGCAGAAGTTCCGAAAATACTTCTCAGCAAGTTTTTATGACCATGCGATTTTTTTAAGTTAATTTCTGATGTATTTGATGTATGTATGTACAAAAGATTTTAAAACAAAAAAACATTTTTAACCAGATTCTTTTTGTAAACAGAATTTTTTATTATGCTCCATATTACTCGCGTTAATATATTAGAAAATTTCTCGAGTTCTTTACATATAAGTATTTATATCTCGTAACAGAACGTTAAGCAAAAGAAATAATAATAATAATAATTTGAAGGTATACGACAATTTTGAAAAACCGAAAAATTTACACCTCGCCAAATACAGGTACTAAATACTGTGCTTTGCCTTAAAGTCTGCTCTTTTTGGCTTTGGACTTATTTGGAATTTGGAATTTAGCAATTTCCCAAGATTACCTCGGCAGCATATTGTCGTCATAAACAAAAAGTCTTGGAGTTGAGTGCGCTAGACTTCAGCGCCAACTTTGCATTTGCAACACGTGCACTCGATGAAATGACAGCTCCACGCAATATTTAAGGCAACTTTGCGTATTTGCATTTTTTTTTTTCTTTTTGAAGTTTTTCATGGTGAACAAACTGCGAAATGCACGGATGCAACTCCACCAAACTACTTCAAAAACTTCAGAGCAGCTCAATAAGCAAAACAGCAAACTTCAACTTGAAATTTAGAAGTTGAACTACAAAATTTGCTTCGTCGAATAATGACTAGCATGTTGTTTCTAAGTATTTTTGTTCGCTCTTTTTTCGGTACAACCCACAAACAAAAACTGCTGGCGGCCAAAAGTCAAGAGGCGCAAGCAATAGACGCAGCAACACTACAAATAATTGTGGCAGCAACATGAGTCGCGCATTATATGCTGCTGTTGCAGTTAAGCAACGTCTCGAGTAGCTGCACTGTGACTTCAGCGAGCGCAAGAAAACCGCTTGCAGGCAATTCCTTGCGCGTCGTAGTTTGTTTGCTTTGCCAGCAACTGTTGTTGTTAGCGCGAATGCAAGCGACGGCGGGCGACGTGCGGCACTGCGCTCCTTGCTGCTATAATAAGTCGCAATTAGAAAAGTTTGCGACAAGAAAAATGTTTTTGCTGCGTAAGTATGCTGTGGCGGCGGGTTGCCTTTTTTTTAGTGCGCTACTTTAAATTTTTTGGCTCACTTTAAAGAAGCGAATGCCAGCGGCACCGAATCTTCGCCTCCGTATATTTCCACCCCAAGTGCCAATGCCACCCGCACAGCCAGAGCGCAAAGTTCGTCCGAAAACTTTGCAGACTAATTGCAAGAAATATTCCATTCAATTTCGAAGACATTTCGCCAACATTTGTTAAAAGCCTAATGCGAGTTTTTAAATGTGATTAAACAAAGAATTTCAATCAAATTAGATTGAGTTAGGCAACTACCCGTACATAGAAATTGGCGCAAATTTGAAGCCACCGCTTGGTGGCTGCATGCGCCCAAACCTTTTAAGTTAAAGTATTCACTATACATCCTAATGCGCCCGCAGAAATTGACGGCGGAATTCGCGTCTATGCGAAAGTTGGCGCCGCGCCGCTTGGGAACTTAAAGCAAACAAACCACAACTTTGCGTGCAACGAACTCGCCATGTTCTCTCATTTTCTATTTTATCTCAATCATCGGTGGATGTTCGCCTGTCTATGCCAGTCGCAATGCCATGGCCATTGCCACGGCTGCTGTCGCCCGCATTCACCATAACCGCAATTTCTGCTGCCTCTGCGTGAAGGGATACGAAATCAACATAATGGCGCCGGAAACGGAAGTGTCTAATATGCTCATTCGGACTTACAATGAGTTCTGATTTTGAGTAATTACGATGCGTCATTCTGAAAAGAGTTGCCAGATGTAAGAAAAATGTTTTAAAAAAAATGCAAAAGAAAAGAATAATTCAAAACAATCCTTCAAAATCGAAAGTTGTTTCCCATCTGTTTCCATTTATGCCATTTGGAAATGCCAAGTGAAGTGAAGTCTTTCTAACGCTGTGGTCATCACTCTTCACATTTTAATTCGCTGTACTATGTCCAACTCGTTGTAAAGCTTATACAGCTCAACGTTCTATCGCCTGGGGTATTCGCCATCGCCAACACGTTAAGGCTCGTAAATGTTTCGCAGAATCTTTCTCTCGAAAACTCTAAGAACCACTTAACCACATGCTGTCATTGCCCATGCCTCCGTGCCACACACCAGAGAGTGATTATTGTACGACGAGAGAGGACTTTACTTCTCATTTGCCTTCTCATTCCAAAGTAGCACTTATTGGCAAGAGTGACTCTCCGTTAGCTTTCAATGCTGAGAATATTTATTATTGGTGTTAATGCTGGTCTAATTTTTCAAACTTGTAACTGTCAACAGTGACGTGAGACCCAAAGCGCATATTTCGCTTCGCTTCTCTATCTAATCCCGAGAAAACTGGACAGACGTAGCTCTCATTATCTTCTCTCTTATTATATTCTCCAACATCAGATTAAAGAAATCACACAAAATGGAGTCACCTTGTCAGAAACATCGGTTGATATCAAACGGCTCGGAGAGCTCATTCCCAATTCTGGCGGAGCTTAAATTGCTCAGCTCCGGCAGCTTTGTTGTTTTTCAACCGCAGAATCACCTCGTCATATTCAGACGGTGGGACATCGACTCCATCGTCATCAACTGGGGGCTCGGGTTCGTCTTCCGCATTACTTTCAGTGTTGTTTCTATTCAATAGGGTGGAAAAGTGTTCCCTACATAATATAAATACGTTTTGGACATCGAACACAAGGCCCCATGGTTGTTCCCTCAGGAGCACTCGCGGGTCTTGAAATCTTCCTTGAGTCACCTAACTCTCTGAGAAAATTTTCGGGCTTTTTTCTCGTTGGCCAGAATTTCAAGCTCTTCGCACTCACGTATTTCCGCCTCTCTCTTCTTATTGCTGAATATACGTCTCACTTCCTTCTTCAGTTCCCTTTTGACGGTCCCACGTGGCTCGCGTTGCGCCCGATCGCAGCATGGCCCGGTAGACGGCACCTTTTTTTCTACGTCTTCTCGGGGTGTAGGTATCTGAAAATGGTAACCACTGTTTGAAGTCGACTTGAAAAAAAATTACGTGCTACAACACATCGCCAAAATACCTAACTACATATGTACATTAGCGTGGGCCAAAAATTCACTTGTTTTAAATTTTGATTGCTAGCAGCAAAAATCTGGTTCATTGTGCTCTAAAAAAATTTATGGTCAATATTTTAGGTTCAAGCAATTTTAATTTTAGCTTACCTCGATTCTCTACAAAAAAGGTCAATATACCAAATTATGTAGGACTTATGTCGGAATTATGTCGAAGATAATTGCAATTTCTTAAAAAAAAAATAACTTTCACACAGATTTTTTTAGAGCATAATGAACCACATTTTTAATAATAGCAATCAAAATTCTAAAAAAGCGTATTTTCGCCAATGTACAAATATCTTCTTTTAATGTATATTTTCAGATTCTTTGGATTTTCTCCAAAAAAAGTTTAATTTTGTCGGATGGTACTATGAGACTCAACAAAATCACCCAAAAAAATTCCGCTAGAAACTCAATTATTTTGACAATTTATAAAAAAAAGAAATCGGACAAGAAGCTCTCCTTTCGTCTCATATAATTGTGGTAATTTTTTTATTTTTATTTTCAGTGGCAACCCTTTCTATTGTGTCCAGTGTTTGGCCACATAATAAGCTCAGAAACAAGTAGCAAATAAACTTGAACGGGCAAATCCACTAGCGAAGCCTGCAGTCATCAACGAGTAAAACCACCACTAGACAAACAAACACGCATACATATTCATATACATATGTATCTACAGCGCAGCCAAAAAGGATAAATCAGCATTCGAGCATACAAAACGAGTCAGACTCGATGCAGCGATGCTTCCTTTTCGATTCTTAATTTCTTCGCCGTAGTTTTTTTGCCGCAAACGATGTCGGGTCGTCGAAAGTATGGACTTTTGTTTATGTCTAGACTTTGAACTGATTTCGCCAATGAGCAGCCGAAGAACCGAGTAAACGAGCCGTCGAACTTTCAAACGGCAGCAAGCTTATTATCTTTATCGTTGCGCTTATCGTCGAAAAAATCAGCAGGCCAAAGGAATTGGAATAAATCAGAAGCGGTGTGGCTGCAACAACGCCGGAATTGCTGCTGTACTTGCTGATCTGCTGGGAATTCCTATTAATGGTTTGATGTCTTGATTGCGCTTGCATTGTTGTTTTTGCATATTTCAGTTAGCATTCACACGCTTGCCCCCCCTCTGCCTTATGCGGCAGAATTTGTGTATCTCCGAGAGCATTTGCTTTTATTCGCTGTTAGTCCTTTTCGTATTCATAAATAAAAGATTTGAAAAAACGAAATTATAATAAAAGAAAAAAACGAAAATTCGCTGAAGGTAAACCACGTGTGTACGTACANTACATAAGTAAAGCAAAATAAACCGAAATCGAAAATGAAAATGAATTCCCGTGCGGCGCCAACGCTGGGTGGCTGCATCGCTGAGGTATCGCGGCAACTCATCTTAATTGAAAATTGACTGAGCTTGAATTTCGACAGATGTGTTGCTGGGCCAAACTGCTGCAATGTTGTTTTTTTTTTCAATGAATATCGCTGTTGTTGTTTTTGTTGTTAGCGGTGGTAGCGGAGTAAGTGATTGTTGTGGTTGGCAATGCTTTACAGCTCACCTTGATTTATAACCGTATGTATGTATGTATGTATGTATGTATATGTTTGAGTGTGTTTATGTGCTTTGAGTCGTATCCTTTTGCATCCTTGATTGCTTCAACTTTAGTGTTTTTCTTCAATAATTTATTTTATTTACTTTTAATGTTTTATTTTTCTTTTCTGCCGCCATGGCAAATAAAGCAACTTTGGCAATTCAACTTGATGTTGCAACAACAACTACAGCAAACAAATATGCGAAAATATGGTATAGCAACAACAGGCGGTTATGCTTGAAATACAATACCGGCGAACGGCAGACTTCGAGCAATTGGGCGGTGCGGTCGTTCACCGTTCGCCCAGCTATTTCGCTCACTTAAACAGAATTACAGCGGTAGCGAAAACAGCTGTTGATATTTAGAAAAAACTAAACCATATTTAGAAATGAAATATAAATGTAAAACAAAGAGAAATTATTGTAAATTATTTTACTTCAAGCAAGATTTAACGAATCCACAATTATATTTTTCCAACAACAAAAATAATTCGTGTTTATGTTGTTTTCTTTTAACTTTGAAATCAAAAAAGAAATACGGTCACCTTTGGCACGTACAGCTGTCATCGCCCAGCAGGGCCATGAAACGCCACCAAGCGAGCTTCGTATTTTGACAGCGCGAATTTAGCTGTGGTGAGTTCGCCGTTCGCCGCCATTGTATTTCAGCTATTAACTGAATGCCAAGCGACATTCCTTTTGCGGTGAATTCATTTCCATTTTTTTTCCTATCGTTCATGAATCCTTAGTGCAGCAGCAATTTGCTTGTAAATAAATATGTATGTATGTACGCAGATGGTATGTAGCAGTTGTTTCCGAAGTCATATTTTATGTACTTATCAACTGTTGGTTGGATTTGTTGATTTTTCGTCACTTTTATTGAGTTCGGCGTAGATTTTCGACTGCGGTTGAGTGGATAAGAAAATAAGAACTTCGGTTCGTTCGTTTAACAAATAACTGTTACTGGAATTTGTGTATTATTTTATTCCAGAAAAATTATTTTGAAATGGTTATATGTAATTGGTTATTAAGGGAGATCCAATACGAAATTTAGCATCGCATGTATGTATGCCACACCATTTTCCGGCTACTTCAGCCTGGCTGCTGGAAAGAACTCTCTCTGCAGGGCCAGGGTTAACAGCAAATCCAGAAGACCTTTAAATTATCATATAAGAGAGCTTCCTAGACGCGATAAATTGAAAATACTCCGGAATACACTAAATACTATACTTGAAGTTTGGCAACGTTGCGACGCTGGATAAGAATCCCAAACCTTCACAAATAAGTGCAATATACCGGTTTTACACTCTTTAGAGGGAGAAAATTTAGAAAATACCCTTATATCTTGCGAATATTCGTTCAGAAAAAGGGCGTTACGATTAGAATCTGAGAATTGCTCATTCATACACACTTTTTGCATTTCTAGGGACCAGTTCTGTACGCGCGAAAATATTGCTGAGTGGAAAAATAAATGTATTTATTCATTTTCACATACATATAAACTATTTGGAAAAAACAGGAGAATAGTAACACCTTCCCTCTCAAATATGTGGCGATTTCAAGATCTTCTACTTGGATAGATAAGGTTGTATTAAATTAATCTGGCCAACGTTGAGCCACCCATAGGGCGGTGGGTCCTTAGCGTTACCAGTTACCCGTGAGCTCTACTTTGGCGATGTATTCTAACTTCTCGAAATGACAGCCTCCTGAGCATTTTGGTCGTGTTTTTTACAATTCGGAACATTGACTCTAAGATTTCCCTGGTCTCCCGCTCACGACGATTCCTGCACCTATCCACTTGAATGGATTCTAAAAATAAAAATATTTTCAATAAGCCCAGGGAGTTATGCACCACCTCCAGATTATCTGTTGAAGGAAGAAATCTGCATTTAAGAGGTATTTGTCAAATGGTATATACATGATTAGACTGAGTCGAGAATGTCTTTCGCTCCGGAAGATCTCAAGAGTTCATGTTGTCGCTGAAAACTTATAGTTCTAGGAAAAATAGGTTCAGTTTTAGAGGGAGCTTATGTCAATTGATATGTTGTTTTTGGCGAGATCCAGCCTGAAAAACGAAATTACATTAACTTAGACTAGTGTAAAGGACAACTTCTCTTTAAGGCTTTGCATATGGAATTTCCTATTATCGTGCTGTCCCCTTCGGATCAGCCTAGTATGCAATGCCAGCTGAACCGCTTGTTACTTCTATAAACTCGAAACTAATTATACTTTTTTGCGGTTTTAATCATAAGCAAACTCAAATAGCAAAAAAAAAATATACGCACACATACATACATATGTACAAATGTTTGCTTAATTTTTAGTTTTATGCATTTCGCTTTTGAATGTAATTTCCCATTCATTTCTGTTCCACTTTATACATTTGTACATTTTAAATTCACTCACGTATGCTGCCTTTTGGTTGGCTCAACGAAGGAATGTTTTTCGCATTTGCGCATATTCATTTCGAATCCTTCCCCTTAGGTTATGTTGACTTTGCGCTGGTGAAGCGCAACGGGGCATCGAAAGTGCTCAGTCAAATCGCTCTATGCTCGAATGGCCATTTGGTTGCAGCGCATCATGGAATTCCCACACGCGGCGCTCTGGAGTGAAAAGGGATAATGAATTTTTAGTTATTGAATTATTAAAATGCGTTGTTGAAATTTCCTTCTGCTGCTGCTGCTGCCTCTTCACGGTTATGATTATGCTACCGACATATGCCGCAACCATCACACACATCCATATGTAAATACACATACACATGCATATGTATGTATGTAAAAGCGAATCCCCATAAAGCAGAAATGCTTACCTGTCTGCCAGCGCATGGTCAGATCGCATCCCTTCGCTGCACCGCACGCACACCATCTTACGCTGCCACAACTCCTTTTCGCTTCCTGGTTTACCCCTACGTCCGTTTGGATTTTCGCCGGAATACCGGAAATTAACTCGGTGAACTTTTTCAAAGTTTTATGATACAAATGTGCGATTGGTTAATGAGTTGATGGGTTCAGCTTGGATGGTTGGTTAGCCAGCTGTTGTTGCTTTGTGCGCGTACGTGGGTCCAGATCCATCAGTCGTACACCCAGAGCGCTCTGATATGTTGTGTTGTATTGAAATTACGGTAAATTGCAATGGTGAAAGGAGATTACTGGCGGAATTAATTGCTGCGTTGTTGCCTGAGCGTATGTGTACGAGTGCGAGCTGTGCGGGACAGCCAGCCATGTGTGTGTGTGTGTGTGTGGCTGCGGCTCGGAGAGTATAGCATTTGCATATGCAAATGAGGCTTGAGTTAAGTGCTCCGTGCAAAAGAGTGGTGTGTGTGGCGCGAGGAGGTGGCAGCAGAGTATCGTATTATACAACATCCGGAATAGTAAATTAGGTGCAATTGAAGCGGAAGAATTAGTGCTAAAAGCTAAGTGGCTAACATGTAACTGCACCGCTACATGTAAATAGTTAGCCATTTTTTCTGGTACTTTTGAAATATGCTGAGCGTGACCCGTTCGGGTTGAATGAATTCGAATAAATCAAAAATCTTAAAAAGAATTTTTAGTTTAGTTTAGTTGTAAAACCGTAATGCAATACTTTGGCTGTACCTGATTTTTCTCTGTTTTTGACCAAAACACAGTTTAAACTATGAAAAATTACTCGTGTGTTGAAATGCATTTGGAAATTCGTGACCTTTCCGAATTTATCTCCATGACCAATGAAGAAGATCTTTCTTGGGACATTTTTTTGTGTGTTGGAAATGTTTAAGCGGAGTTTTATTTATGCATAGGTCATGGAAAATTCGATTAGAAAAAATATAACTTAAATTACGAATAAATTTGCATGCGGCCTAGCTAGATTTTTTTTACAAGAATTTAGCCTAATGTTATTTCTATCTTCATACCTTTGGTCGATATCAAGTTCCCGATTGTGGACGGAGCCGTTCCCCGAGTTGTGTAGAATCTAAAACTACTGAAACGGTAAACAAATAGAACATTTATTTTAGGATATCCTATCCTATCCTTCAGATAGACTATATCAATCCTAAGGGTTACACAGAATGTGCTGGTCTCCGAATTTCCCGATAATATTAGCCATTTCGTGGCCATTAAATCTCCAAGGTCTGGAAGGCACCAGTTAATAGAGGTTCTGCCACTGTCTATAGCGCTTCTTGAGCTCTTGGCTCCTCCCGGTCCTTGCAAAACTACTACGGCTATATACAATGACGTTGAGTACAACTATTGGCTCCGTCCAAATTGATTACAAAGGGTATCTCTGCCTCGTTGAGACTCACTCTGGCACGAACTCTTCAGCTTGATGCTGGAATATGTAATACGAGCTGTTCATCTGAATCATTGCGGTACCATGTATAGCAAAGGCACAATAATGCGAGCGTATGCAAAAAAGTGTTCGTCATTGACTTTATCGGCCTCAACTTAAGGGCCTAAGTGCTTCATTTTCCAGCTTGGGGAAGCAGATAAAAGAGGCTGATTTAAGGAAACACGTAAACAAGGCAAAGTACTCCCTGCAACACAGCAAGAGTATTCGCTTATTGGACACAAGACAAGACTATAGCCATTATGCGAAAAGAGTTTTAATTTAAATATTAACATATATTACTCATGACTGTATATCGAGCCCTAACCGCCAAAATAACATAAGCGACATTTATTTTCAATTTTTTATTTTTTTTGATGCAGAAATATTCCTAGAGCATATAGATGCATTTCTGCATCAAAAAAAAAAATTAGAAATGGTGGCGCTTACTTTATTTTGGCGGTTGGGGCTCTATATGGCGAACTCATGAATACTTAACAAAAAAATTAATAGCTCTTTGAATAGGTAACATATATTTTATTTAAACGAATCACCACTTTAGAGCCAGGTTTTAAATGCGCCAACGCCAACTTTCAAAATGTACAGTGCGCGATTTTGCAACAGCACCATCTGCCGCTAATGATTTTCTAACAGACGCTCGTTTTTGCCACTGGCAATCTATTGTTGCAATTGCTGGCACTGACGCTACTACCGTCAGCGTTGTTGCCGCGCATCGAAAAATAATGCTGACGATTTATGCTAGTCGGATAGGTAATTGGAGAGTCTGCAGCCAACAACGTCTCAGCCAATGCCATCTGAAATGACAACCGAAAATTCAGACAACGTAATGAATTATGTGCAGCTTCGCGAGAGCACGCAAGCTTAGCTGAGGCTGAAATGAAGATGCCACACGTAGTGGGGAGCACACACGTTGACGTGGAAATGGGCGGCGTGAACCTCTGTGAAAATGGATTTAGCGGAGATTTTGTAGTTGACAGCAGAAGCTCAGCTACCGAGCTACCGAGCTGACTGTGAGTGAAGCTACTGTTGTCTTCACTTTATGCCCTCAGCAGTTTTGGCAGTGGCATTGCGTTGCTGGCAGGTGGGTGGATGAGTAGAGTGTTTTTGCAGGAGCATCATCGCGCCGAGTCTGCTGGTGTAAAAGGCAGTGTTGATTATGACGACGACGAAGACGATGTCGACAACGTTTTCTGATGAAACAATCTGCGATAAAATTTACAAGGATTAACGTGCGGATTTTCTAAAGTGTTTTCAGCTTTCGACGTCAGAGCTGTATGCTTACCGTGCCTTTGATATGCGTTGAAAGCGTAATAATGTCTGCGGATCAAGTGCTCTAACAGCGAAAGCAACAAAGCGCATATTTAGTATAGAACACAAGCGATTTTGCAGCAACAGCAATTTGAACCATCGCTCATTGTAACAGATCGTCGTCACATATTCAATGCTGCCCCGCTGCCGCTGCTGCTACTGTCTGTGTTACTATGGCTAGTTGTTGTTGTTGCTGCTGCCATTCGTGCCATTTGTGCCGTCATGTTGCCAGAAATTTTAAGCTCTTGCTGAAAAATGAAATTCGCCACGCCCCCCACCGACACCGCCACCGCTACCGACACCGCCACCACCTACCCAGCCATTGCATATCGTTTTGTAAATGATTTATTTCTCGTATTTAGTTTGGCGAAGCATGATGGAATAATGCAATAAATTCCAACGACTGCTTCACTGCCTGACTGAATGACTGACTGGTTGACTTGTACTCGTGCACTGATGGGTTGACGAAGTGACTGGAATTAGTGAGGAATTATGTGTTGTAGAGGTGGCAGATTTCAAAGTGTATCCGCTCAGCTTAAGGGTTTTACAACGAGCGCTTGACAAGCTCATACAACTTCAAGTTGTTGTTGCTGCTGGCACTGTAACGTATATTTTTGTTTTGCTAAGAATTAATGGCATTTTGAAGAATAGTTTGGAAGTTCTTGCAAGCAAATTCTCATTTGTTTGTTTTTAAGGAGATTTGTTAAAATGCAACGCAATTTATGTGGATTGAAGTAAAAAATCGAATCTGTTGAAAAGCAAGAAAACTCGTGTGAGGAAAGTACTTATTACAAGCTGCAACATATTTCTCAGATGATTTACGAAAAAAAAATTATTGAGCATGAAAACTTTACACAACGAAAATACTGTGAAAACTAATTGGTTCCACAACCATGGCTTAAGATTTACCTTTTTTACTTTCACAACATTTTATAGTATCATTTAAAACAAACCATTAGAAAAATTCTTTCATACCATAAGATTTATAAACTAAAATATAAATGTTACATAAAAGCAAAATCGGTCCTCAAGAGGTTAAACAAGGCGAATGCAAAAACATTTCTACATGGAGCTTAACACCAGAAAGTCCAGTGCCCAAGTAACTATTTCCGTGAGAAGCCGGATATTCCGCCAGGGGAGTTTAGACCTCAGTGCACGCTTCACTAGCTGTTCAAAATTTCTCAAATAAAGATTTTTGGGTTTTAACACTTATCGAGGTTTTAGTTGACTTAAGGGATAAGGGTTGCCTGTAACGAAGTCAGCAATGGCAGGAGCAGTACAGTAGTATGAAAGCTGCTAAACTAAGATGACAAAGTCTTTTGTTTTGATTAGACACCAAGATTTCAGTTTTAATGTTTTGACTGTCTAAACTCTTTGATGGGCCATTTTGTTTGGGAAGCCATTTTGGATAAGAAATTTTGTCTAAAATGTACTGTATTTGTCAAGCTCATTTATTTGATACCCATATTGGGAAAACAAATTGGGAAGAAAAAAATTTAACACCAATTTTTTGGTGCCAGTCAGCTTGCATTTCGATTTGTTTCGCTGTGTATTTTATTCTACTAGGTAAGCTCTTTCATCTGATGCCATTAAATGTTATTATAAAAACTTAAGACGAAATTTATCGTAAATGAAGTTTTAGACGAGATTTTTCAATTAATTAAGATCAATTCAAGACCAAATTAGGAATATTTTTATACACTGTAAAAAAATTGTGATACTTAGGAAAAAAATTGTAGGTGGGCCAATATTCTAGAGCTCTTTCACGCTTGTCGAGAAGCGAGCGCTGTTAGAAAAATTTTCTTCTAATTCAAGTTGTTGCCCGGATCGAACACAAGCCTGACTAATTAGAAGTAATGCATTAAATTTTTCCGATCTCCTCAAAGGATTTGAAACAATACCGCTCATAAATGAAATTTCAGAGAAAATTTATCTGCCAAAGCCTTTCAAAAATTGACAAGTGCTGAGAAAAGGCAGAGCAAAAGCTAGCTGTTTTGTGCGTGCGAAATACGCCAGCCGCTGTATTAGCAAACTTAATTAAAATCGCGCCATTATGGTAAAGCTATCACGCAAAGACTAGCTAAAGGATAGGCAAGGGGAAGCCAACAGTTGAATATGCAATCGATTGAATACTTAAATAGAAGATAAAGTAGCCTTGTAGCGCATGGAAACCCTTTTTTATTTTTGAGCATCTCCGTGCGCGCAGCTTTTGATTCAAGCTCGGTTGTCCCGAAATCATACATTTTTTTTTGTATGCTATTATATAGCAACTTTAAGAAAATATCGGCCTTTCTTTGATGACAACATTTTAATTAACTAAAGCAACATTGATCAGACGAGCTGCGGGCTGTAGAGCTTTTGGTTGTTCAAGACACTCTCATTTATTTCCAACTGGGCAGCCATACGCATTAATATTCTAGCATCCACACATGCGCACACACACTTAATGACTTGAAATTTGAAAATTTTGGAAACTTCACTCGAAATGGAATGAAATACGCCAGCAAGGCGTACGAAATGAGTTTGGCAAATGTTGTTGTGCGAAAGTAATTTTCGTGCGCAACCATTGAGCGCTAAGATGTGTCAGCAGCTTGTATGTTGCCGTCGTGTGCTTATACAATGACAGCTGTTATTCTTGTTTGCCACATTCACAGATTCGCTGCAACATTGCAATTCAATTACCGCTATCACGCCGCGCCAGGAGTGCATGCGTCGCAGCAGCAGCAGCAACAAACACATGTGGCAGGCAGGCGCATAAACAAATAGGCAAATATGTGCGCGTGCAACATATACATACTATGATTTCATTCGACACAACAACAACAACAACAGCATAGAAGCGCTTAGAAGAAAGTTTCCACTAAATGGCAAATTCGATAGCGGGAATCTGTGCAAGTGACAGCTGTCGTCTCAGATTGTGCGGGCTTTTTCAGCTGCTTGGCTTTTCTTGGCTGTTGGCTTTGGTGGTGGCCCCGCTACTTTGGTTCTTATCGGCTCTACTACTTATATAAAAAGTTTTCAACAAATATTTGCATACAAAATGGAATTTACTGCAACTGAGCCGCGTGAGCCACATTTCTTTCTTTCTACGCTGCACGTCGTTAGCTGCTTCCACTTGCCTTACTTTATCTGCGCTGTCAGCGTTTTGCTGTGTACAGACGCCAGCGAGTGTCGTCGGGGCGTATGCGTAACGCGCTTATCGTAAGCAAATAATATCAAAATTAATTACCAGTAATTTGCATAATTTGGCCATTGTTTTTGCTGTAGTTGCTGCTTTCATTGTCTTGTCTCGTTGTTGCTGATAAACAATTTGCCTTGCTCAACCAGCAATTTGCATAAAACTTAAATTAGTAGCTACAAGTTGCGCTCTCACGCATACACAGATTCGTGTGTATTTATTTTTTTTTAGTGTTGCACGTAATTAATAAGAACGAAAATTTGTGTGACATAACAAGGAGAACAGCAGCATGTGAAAGCTTGCGGCAAAAAAAAACAAAACGTTAGAAATTAATGAGAAGGGTTGCATGCAATGAGTTGTTCGAACGCTACGGAGACACCTCTGCCACAGGAAATTTCGTAGGGAATAGTGAGCCAAGGCTTTCTCCACTTCGTCCTTTCACATCAAAGGAAGTTATCTTTCTCATTTAACGACAAATATAGCTTAAATTTGTATTTGTATTTATGTTCCGTTCTAGAGCTTATACAACGTGTCACAAAATTTTCTTCGACATTCACACATTTTTTGGGTATGATTACTCTTAGCCGATAGAAGGCTTTACTTCTCAACTGCGTACTCAGTGATGTAGTTCTTCCAGTTGTTGCAGAAATTGTTAGTGTAAGCAGGGGCTGCACAACGCTGAAGTGTAAGTGCTACGACTGTTTGTTATGTGAAAGAAGATACTTTGTCTTGCCCTGTTTCCCACAGACCGATTCGACTTGTTTTTTATTCAGTGTAAAATAATACAAAATAAATTTTGTGGCTCTTAAATTTTTTTCCTAAGCGTTTCCGTTCTACGGTTGAAAAATCTAATTTTATATCAAATCATAGAATTCACACGATTGAGAGTCATCTGCCGGAGATAACGTTGCTAGAATGGAAGGGCATCGTATTAGGCCAGGAAGCTTCAACTCATTTCTCAAGCATTTTGGCATTGTGTTCTTAAACAGATGAACGTGGAATCATTACTTCTTTGTAAACTCACCAGCTTCCGTGACGATAATTTTTTGAAAGAATGAGAATGTAATAGGCGAGTCTCAATACTTGGACGACCTAAGAACCAACAATTTCGTAGCTAACCGCATTACCCCGTTTTTCACATCAATTCACGCTTGTTCCATTTTTTTTATAGATTCTTGCCTCAACTTACATTCCCTGAAAATTTTTGAAATGGGTGCGAGCAGCTTGACTGTCACTGCAGTCCTTGATTTAGTGTTCACGCCGTCTTTCGCGAATAATATGTTCTACTACATTAAGCTTTGCAAAGAGCTCCAATACCATAATATCTGAAGCAAAAAATCAACTGTATTTTCACTGTTTAAGTCAACCTGCACCAGTCTTACGACCGTCAGTATATAAGATTTAACCAAGTTCCACTATTACCTTTTGGGAAAGCTGATGATGCACTTGGTAAAACAACTAAATTTCGGGTATCAGTATTTCATTCGGATCCAAAAAAGTTCTAACCATAGCGTTATGCCTGTATCTCCATTCGTCACGATGCAATTATTGTTAAGTCCATGTATTAAGACCCGCTTTTGACGTTATTTTCATGGCGCCCCTTTGACCCATATCCCAAGTCTTACGAAAGGTTGTGCGATACTGCCCGAAAAAATTTAGCGGTCGATAAACTTGAAGCTCGCCGTAAGCTTTTCACGAGTTTTGCGCTTCTAGTCTCCGAAAAATGGCGAAAGCAGTCATTCAGGACTACCTGTGTCTTTAGGCAGACTTCCCTCAGAGCACATAGGGTCAAAGGTATCTTAGGTCCTTAGATTTTATTTCAAGGTCGTGAACAGCGGATGTCAGACTAATTAGGCTGAAGATTTTTGAGGGATGAGGATTACCTTAAATACGACCAAATACTAGCCAGGCCGCCTCAAGTGGCTCCTAATAATACATTTATAAGACAATCTCCCTCATACTTTAGCATCCTAAAATACATGCGATCCCATCCAAGGCAAGACTTGAAAAGGCCAGAGAAAACATCACCAACTCCTCCGTCATCACGCATGATGCTATGTACCTACATATTTAGTCTGATAATTTTTCTAGTCGCGCTAACATCCATTTACCGGCCTGAGTCAGGAATTAACCTGCTACCCAGAAAATATATTTCGAAGAGAGGGTTGTTTAGAGGCGTTGATTAGTTATATATTGCTTGAGATAAGTAATGCCTGAGCTATTTACACATTTTCCTTGAACTTTAGGAAATTGAATAAAGACAGTAAGGTCAGAGTGACAAGCAATTACAAGCGTTCAAACAAAAGCTTTCACCATTATCTTTAGCATGTACATACATAAAAAAACTCGAAATTTGAAGTTTTATACTTAAAAATAAAAAAAGTTCTATTTTAATATTTTGCATTGACCTTACGAAGCTCGGAGCGACATTCTCTACTAACTGTGTGCGAGAAAACGCGTCATGCTGCCTGTTGGTATTCGCCAGCCAACTTTTCTTCACATCTACCTTCTATTGTTTCAACGTGTTGCCTAAGTAGCCTGGAATGAGCAACGTACTAGTTGCTTGGCATCTGCCGACTTCAGCTGGTTTGAAGAAAAATAATTTAACGCTTCGTTGGTATGGCGGCAATGGCGACAGCAGCAACACAAATTAAAAGCAAACTTTATCTTTGCTAAATTTTGTATTAATTTAAATAAAAGTGTCGACACTCACAAGGGGGGGAAGGGAAACAAAAAACATGCAGCTACTTTGCTGGTTGTGCTCCTTTCCTTTCACTCCTCCCCACTCTGTGTACCTTACACTGGCCCACTACAGGACGACCACAGACAGACACAGGCGGCAACAGATTTCACAAGCCAAATATTTGCACTGGCAAGGTGCGTCTGTTGCTTCCCCACTACACCCACCTGTCGCTATGTCCTCTTTGCAAAAACTTACAGCTACTTAAAAGCTATGAGAAACTCTGGCTGCTTGCCACGACTACCTTTGTTCTTACTTAATACCACAATGAAGCATAGTTTGATGTTGCCGCACAGGTGCACTTGTGGCATAAATTTTCACACCAATGAGTTTGTATCACAGCGACAGCCGCCCACGCCATTGCTGGTGATTTTTGTGTTTACGAGAGTCACTTCCAGAATTCCGCTTCATCGTGTTGTTGTCCATTTGGAGTTGCTCCGTGCTGTGCGTGTGTGTATTACGAGTACCTTAGTTGTTGTTGTTGTCGTGACAAACTTGTAGGCCGCATAAGCCGCTTAAAATTAATGCAAAATAGATAAGAGTAATTTTTGATAACTTTGCATAAAATTATTGGCTACATACACAATAGGTATCAGTGCATAAATTAGTGCTGCTGGCAATTGTTTGTTGTCCCTTCAGTTTATTAGCATTTTTCGCAAAGAGAAATACTGACATAATACCACCTTCCCACTATTTCAATGAAAGTCTATTAGACCGGGTGGTTTCCATACTCTTCCAAAAAATACACCATTTATCGCTTTTTAATCCTAGAACCGTAACGTCCTCTAATGGTAAACTTCGTCTAAACTTTAGACTCTAAAGGATGAAGCCCGCTTTCCAACTGATATAGTGTAAAAACTTCATACATTTCATTAATTGAACAAATAGCTAGAAATAATAACGAAATTGTTTTTAAATTTTTTTTTTATTAAGTTACTTTTTTAACTGAATAAATTATAACCTAAAACTTGGCTTCATTTTAGAGAGAAAATTGCGTGAGAAACTCCAGAATTGAATTCATATTAAGTTTGTCAAAAATCCTATTTATTTTCTAAATAAAATTCTAAAATTCGCCAAGTGTACCAGGAAAAAATTGTACAGCTGAGTACCGACGTACTTCCGAGGACTCGCGAGGGGCAGCTACCTAATCGGTCATAACTACATAAATCCGCTCGCAAATGCACCGGAGTGGCTTGACGGTGAAATCAAACAATTTCCATAGCATAGTCCTTAAACCTTTGCAATCCAATTTTATTGTTCCGATTCGCTAAATTAACTAACCTGAAATTAAGGAAGAGCTAGAGAAGATTGGATAAATGCTTTAAATTTGCCCCACATGTAGCAAACGTGCAGAGGACGCCACCGACTGGCGAGCAGGAAAAAAAAACAGGCAAGTAAATAAAGTCACGAACAAATAAACGTCGCTGCAACAAGAGAAAAAGTATAGCAACAAGAGCAAAAGTATAGCAACAACAAAAGATGAACACAACAAACATAAGAAATATTAAAAAAGAGAATATTTCGAGTATTTCCGTTTGCTTGAGATGTCATGTTGCAGCACGAAAAAGTATGCTTTGCATTTAACCAGCAGATGGTTTCCTAGTTGATAGGAAAAAACTAAGTAGTTAAAAATTAGTCTCCTTCTGGCAAGTGTAAGTCTGAGAACAACAAAATTTCAAGTTCAAGGAAAAACACAAAATTAAATAGCTAAACTATCGATACCCTCAAATTCAACTCTCAAAGGTACACACCAACTTGTTGTCTCAAATGATCAGGCATGCCCAAGCCGCTCAATCTTGTATGTTTATGTGCTTAACTATGACCATGTTGCTAAAAAGCCCTTACAGTTCGTCATTCCACCTTCTTCGATAAAAGTCGCCCAAGCAAACAGAGCCATAGATCTTACGTAGAATATTTCTCTTGATCGCCCTCATCTTTGAAAACAGGTTGAAGTTTTTGCGCCATAAAAAAGGACGGGCATAATGAGAAATTTGTGTACTGAACTTTACTCCACTCAATCACATGTTGTTACTGTCTCTGTAGAACTACCCACATAAGTGTTGTAAAGCTTACTTCTAAGGAAGCTTATGAAAATCGCAAAAAGGTCCGATAATTGTCGAAACAATGCATCTTGTAGCAAATGGTGTTTAATCAATCCGCAGGGTGGAAAGATAAAACCATTATTCCTCATCTCTTGCCAAGTTTATTTTGGAGACAACCCAGTTTCGGGAAAGTGACCTGAAGATGGCACAACGCCGAATGTGATTTGTTTCAAAAACCAAAGTTCGCATAAATTAACGGACTATTTTTTTCCAAGTCAAGCAGAAGAGTACTACTCCAGAATCAACACATTTGTCTGCTGGGCACACCCACACAAACACACACACACGCCTTCCTGAATGTTTGCTCGTCTGCCCCGCACTATGCACTACGAAATACAATGAGTGATTTATTCAACATGAGCCGGCAGACAGACTTTTTCGACTGGCGAACTAACAAGAAAAAAATGTTGAAATGCGCAGCACATAAATATGTGGCTGTGGCTGCGGCGATCTGCCTTGCGTGGCAGCGTGGTGGTGGCAATGCGGCAGCTGTTTGTGCGTCAATTTCGAAGTGAAGGCGGCAGCAAAACGCGCTTAAAAGGGGTTATTTGCTGCAGCGCCACCGCTCGTACTTGTCGGGGGTGGAAAGTTGTCAGCACATCATCAAAATTAACATCATATGCCACACGAACAGATGCCACCGCCACAGCGAAGCAGACATAAGAAAGTTTTACTAAAATATGAACAAACGCGGAGAAAGAGCAGAGCAATGCGTCTGCAGGCGGACAGTACACAAATGTGTGAGATGCGTTGGGCGTTGGGCCGCCTGAAGTCTGGCGGCGGATGCGTTGCCGACTTTTTGATTTTTTTGGTTTTGCTTTCATTCGGTTTTATCGTTATTCCATTTTAATCCGCAACATGACATTTTAAGTGAACGCGTTTATTGTTGCTGATTAAAATTTAAATCCGTTATGAAATGCGTGCAACGGAACTTTTGTGTAGAAAGTGCACAACACTTACACACACACAGAGACGAATGCTGATACGAGAAACGCTGCGGATTTTGGGTATTCTAAAATGACTAATTCTGAAGGGTGGCTGTGAAAAGGCGTAGAAAGAGGCCCGGTGCTTAAACATTTTTCTCATTGATCAATTTTAATTATGCTAAGCCGTGTGGAAAGTCAATATGCTGTGCTGCAAACGTGCAACATCTGAAGTTATTAAGCGATATGAGCAGTTGGGATTAGAGAAGCTTAGCTGAGCTCAATAAAGTGTCTATTTCTGGTGGTGTTTTATCAGACCAAAAAAAGTTTGTCTTTTTAATGCCCCAAACGATGTGACTTGTCTGCTACTTAAAAGGCGTAATTAATTCGTGCTAACAGTTGTTGTACATTGCACATCCGCTACTGATTTTACGCTGGCTACAAATTTTGCCCTCCTTTCCTGGTGCACTCCGCTCATTGCCTGCCTCGTTGCACTTAAATAATCTGCGCGCAACTAAGCTTTTGTCATGTAGCAGTGCATCTCAGCAACAACAACAACCACTACAACAACAACCACTACAACAATACCAACAACGTATCACTTGTGTAACATGCTACTGCAAATCAGCGCATTTCGCTCGCCATTAAAACGCTGCTTGCCACTCATTCGTTGACATCTTGCAACATTGCGCCTTTGCGTGACACCAGTACATTAGTTTTGTTCATGGCTGCGCTGATCTGCTCTGATTTTTTTGCACCCACTTCGCTGCTTAGTTGGCTCTCACTCAGTGTCAGTCCGATTGCTGTATTTTTCCTTTTATTATTTTTTATGCATTTTATTTTTTGTTTTCCCCTCTTCTCAAACGCTTTTAGTGTTGCTGCTACCAACTAGAAGTCAGCTTAAACATTTTCCCATTGCCCTGTTCTGTTCGTCTTAATGTTAGCTAATGAAATGAATGTTCTTCTTCGCATCTATTTGTGTTCTTTCTTCTTGGAGCCACACGGCAACATTTTCAGCGATCCTTATCAGGTGGCGCACACATCCTTGCTCTAGCAGGGCATGCGATAGGAGTTTTTGTTTGCCTTTGCTTCGAATGCCTGGTTTACAGTGTGACAAAATGGGTGTAATAATGCAATTTTTTACTAAGCTGTGCGACAGATAATTTTGTACTTCAATTGTTACGATTAAAAATTGGACTTTCTCAGTCTTCATTGGCCACATAGTTTCAAATATTATTGGAGAAATTTGCGA
This sequence comes from Rhagoletis zephyria, assembly GCF_001687245.7. NCBI lineage: Eukaryota > Metazoa > Arthropoda > Insecta > Diptera > Tephritidae > Rhagoletis > Rhagoletis zephyria. Next base: position 12,249 of record NW_016163123.1, on the reverse strand, counting down.
AAGAAACCAATGTGCTTTTCCAAGCGCAACTTTGGTGGAAGTTATCTATTTCTTGGCCAGATATAAATCAGTGTCGTTCCAGTTACGAAGACCCAACTGTCGCGGCAATGAGTTTAGTTGATGGTTTGGGGCGCTTTTAGTTCGAGCGGTGCCATAGAACTCCACTTTCTGCCAACTCGGATGAATAGTTTGGAGTGGCAGATTCTCCTCTCTGACTACTTGCTTCCTTATCTTGTTAAAAATGCTGGCAAAACTTTCCATGTATGTTGAGTACAACATAAACAAAGCTTTTTATAATTCCTGAACCTTCCATTTTCCATCAGAATATGAAGTTTCGAGTTCACCGGAAATAAAATTATGATCGTGACATCGTCTGATTGCCAAAATAAATCGCACACCATCTTCAAAGGATGCAAAACTCTGAAGTCACAGTCGAAAATACAACTGTTTGTAAATGGCGTAGATTTAACGAAATCGATGAAAAGGCAGGTATAACAGTATTTTGCTAGTTAGGGAATACAATCTTGAAGAAAAAAGTATTTGCATTAATTGGAAATAAATCCTACGATTTGATTTATACATACAAATTTTCCCTTTTTTCTAGTTGCGCCCCTTTTGAAGGTGGTGAACGTGTTGATCCCCCTTCTATTCACGATTAAACCATGTTCCTCTCCAAGTGCTCCGAGCAAATAAATATGTTTAACAATTAAATTCTTAGTGAAAGCTGTGTGGATGTATGCATTTCCTATCCTTTAGAAAATGATGCCTACATATTCAATGTTTCGATGTCATGATCTACTCAATACCATTAAAGCGAAGAGCGATTGTCCAGCTGAATATTCTCAGAATAAGAACCATATGAAATTCAGTCCAATCACTCTCTCTTTGCCTTCCTACTATTGAAGACACTCGAGGAACAAATTGATTTGTATATACCTATATAAGAATAGGACCTGAATGGCATATTATCCACGATGTAGAGAGACATTCTATCATTCCTGAGTATTATCTACCTTGCATATATGTACATATATATAACTTTTAAGCCTTTTAACGGTGATCGCAGCACTTTGTACGAAGAATATTTAAATACAGAAATAGAATTGAATGACATAGACCCCCACTCACACCATGATTTGATTAATAAAACTCGTGAAGGTAATTTAGCACTTTCCACGTGGAATTTTTGGTATTAAAATTCAATTTTTTATAAACTTTATAAACCTCGGTTTTTGGTGGAATATATAAGATGATGTGTATCAAACCTACATTTGATGGGGAGGCTTAAAAGCCATTTAAAGTAGAGTCAGCAACGTGTAAAAACTTCTACGAGTAAACTATGGGAAAAATTATAGTATTTTAGAATTAATATGTTTTAAAGATATTTTTTGCAAACAATTTCCAGCACTCAAAACACTGTAGCGCCTTATTTTGAGCGTAACTGGCTAACTAGTTGTACAGTTCATCGCTCGAAACAGTAGGGGTTTTCCCGATCCGGTGCCTACTGTCTACCAGGGTGCATATGTAGATAGCATAATGGAGTAATTTTGTTGTTGTTTGAACACCTGAAACAACAACAATCATGCTATTTATGTTATCTATGCACCATGCCAGACAGTATGCATCGGATCGTGAATACCCCTAGTGTTGATCAACATTTGTTGCTGTATTTGTTTGCTTGGGGCAATTCAATTTTTTCGCCGCGGTCCCCACGTGCAGAGACAACACACAAACATAGACATGCAAAGGTACATTACTAAACGCAGTATCATCACAGGGCGACAACAACCACAAAAACCGGTGCTACTGTTGCAATACATTGTTGCTGTTGCCACATTGCTCACAAGATGCGTTGCTCTACTAAATGCCGCAACAATTGCGGTGGCGAATTAAAATTGCTAGCATTTTGTTTATTTAACTACGCAAGCAACAGGATGCTCGCGGCATACATACGTACATCCATGGGTGGAAGAAGCGAACCACCCCGTGCAGCTGAAGCGGCGCCGCATTTCAAATAGGCAAACACTTTTGTTGCCCGCATGTTTTAGTTGTTGTGACAGTGCTCGTTTTGTTTGTTTGTTTTTCCAATCAGCTATACTTTGCGCTCTACACCTGAGCACTGCGATAGATCAGCTACACAGCTGGGTGGGGTGTAAGCCACAGTGAAGGCTGTGCAACAAATGCTGCCTTTCGTATACGACTGAGAGGATGTGTGCAACAATGTGTATAGAAATACATACTCGTACATATGCAAGCGCGTGTTTGAATACCAGTTGCCGTGCTTCTTACTACGATTGTGGTTTTTCCGCTGTCCAATTTTTTACTAAATAATTTTATTTTCCTATTTTTCTTTTGATTTATTTTTTGCTAAAGCACACATGCACTCCATTGCTCTTGTGTTACAGCTAGTTGGTAATTAAAATTAATGCAAGCATCTAAAACATTTAGGCTGTGTTGCACCTACAGCTTCCTTGTCGCTGCTTAGGCACTTTGTCGCACTTTAAGGTGTTGCCCGCGATCAGTGCCACTTGCCGTTGCTGTTGCCGTTGCTGTTTGCGTCTGCACGTCGCACATTCTCCGCGTCGTGGTTGCTGCAGAAGCAGAAGCAGAAGCAGCCAGTGATTTTATTTAATTATTTAAAAGTTGTTAGCTGTGTTAAAGATGGTGGTAGCAAGCGCTTGTTGTTGTGCATAAGTTGTTGCCTATTTGAGTTGAGAGTAGTAGAGTAGCTGCACTGAGTGCGATAGCCAGTTACATACAAATACAAAGCGACAACAACTGCTCGCAGCAATGAGTCTTCTATACAGATTTTGTGTTTTTTTTTTATGTATAAAGACATGTATGCATGCCATATGCCCCCTCTTATCCACTTAATTTTATGCATGTGTCTGTATGTATGTATTTAAACTTTTGTGACTATAACTAATGATTCGTGCTACTTAATTTTTCTCTAGAACAACGTGGGAGATGCTTTTAGTTTCCCCCATATCTTTAAAGTTTTTATTTATTTTCTTGCTCACTTTGTCCCGTTGCTGTTCTTTTCGCTTGCAATTTATTTTTGCCTCAACTATGTAGCTGTCGCGGCGGTTTTCTTTATTTTTGTCGACGGGCGTGTAAAACTTCTGCGAAACCATTTAGAAAAACATAAATAGTTATTCAGAGAAAATTTTGATTTATTACCAAACAGTGAGGCTTGTTTTTTCTGCTTTGGTTTATGAAATATGTTGCGCGTGGTTGAAGGTCGGATATTTTGAAGGTCAAGTGCCAAATGGTCAGTCTGCGTGTCTAATAAAATACTGGAAAAGGAAACTTGTTCGTATTTATTAGTTATGAAATATTCTTAATGCAGAAGTATTTTACAAATTACACGGCGGGTTGGGATGAGTTCCTCTGTTATATACAATATTTTTGGCATCGCTCATACCCTGGAGCTATCCACATTTGAATCAAAATGAAACACTCGCTCTAAACAGTTTTTAGAGGAATATATTTACATTTTAAGAAAATTACGACTACAAAACTGAAGTGGGCAGTAAATACATTCTCGACATATTTATCTCCAGGCATAGATGGGTATTTTTATACCATTCTACTAAAATCAAGTCATAAGGTAATCAACTAAAAAACTTAAGAACAGTACACACAGAGGCAAACCCTGGGGTCCATGTAGACTCTAGTCGTCAAAAAATTGCTTAAAAATTAGAAAGGTGGGATCGGCCACGAATAAATGCCTATCGGGCTAAACGTAGATCGCGAGAAAACAGATCCCGTGTTGGCACTAGTACTAAGCTAGTAAGGAAAGCCACAAGGTACTATATATATTCTTATAAAAAAGTTTAGCTATATAAGCTTGGTATCAGCAAATGTTTGTAGTCGGCAGTTCGCAGTATTTTCGAAGCAGAATTACAGCGGAATGGCAAGCGGTGGAACAACCAGTATGGCACATGATAATAGACAGTTGTTGAATAAAAAACGCCATTGGAGTAGTTGAGTGCTATCAAAGGGACATCGAACGAAGTGAAAGAGTCGACATTATTGGCAGGGATGGTATCTTTCTTCACTGACCATGCTTGCAGGAGATGAGAATTTCCTTTTTAGCAATTAAACGACGGCAGAAGCGGAAAATATGCTAGCAAGCAGGGAAGGTGAGGTAGAAGACGCAGGGCTGCATGGCTGCGAAATCGTGTTAAAAAAGGAACAGTCCAGCGCCTTCGTCTTGGTCTGCAGGCTGTATCGGAGATACACCCGCTAAATTTAAACGTAGAATACGTGGTATGGTTAAGAGCATATCCAAGTCAAAAACGAAAGCACAAACTAAGAAAAAAATATCGATAACAAAAGCGATAATAAAATCGATAACAAAATCGATAAAAATATCGATAACAAAATCGTTAACTAAATCGATTACAAAATCGATAAAAAATCGATTACAAAATCTATCGAAAAATCGATTACAAAATCGATAACAAAATCGATTCCAAAGTCAATAACAAAATTGATAACAAAATCTATCAAAAAATCCATTACAAAATCGGTAATAAATTCGATAAA
>NW_016163123.1:0-7083 GCF_001687245.7 Rhagoletis zephyria | reverse complement strand
TACAAAAATGAATCTGTCGACAGGTTTGGAATTTTATCTTTGAAACGCCACACTTTTCTTTGAAATCGCTTTATTAGTTCTCGTGCAATAAGCGTTTTTGTGAAGCTCTAAAAATTACAACTACAACATTTGAACATAGCCCCCATACCTTAAGGTAAGACGTATTCTACGTCAAAACTTTAAATCGGAAGGTTGCTAGCTCTGTGCCCTTTACTAAATTTGAGAAGTTTCAAGACTCACAATTTCCTCGGGCTTTAGGCATCAAATGCCTGAAAGTTGGGGCTAAATAGTGACTGCAGAAATTGGGGATTAGAAGAAAACCTGTTGTTAGCATACGTATGTCCAACATACTGTGTACTACAACATAAAGTGCTCGGCGGATGGAGGCAGCTTGGGGGTGTGGAACCAGAGCATCAGATTCAACGAACACAAACGTTCTGAACCCAGGCTCCGCGGAATGGCAGCACGCACAGCTAACCACTCACCACAGTGGCCGCCAGTATTATTCCTTCCATAGGTTAAAAATAGGAGAAAATAAATTTTTTTTGGAAGCAACACTTTTCTTTTGCCTTTTCTCTAGCTGCAACAAGGTGCAACGCGTTACCCTGTATTTCTGCATCTATTGCTTCTGCAGCTGCTGCAGCGACAACAATTCGTCGCACACATGTGCACTCATTACTCAGCGCAATCCATTGGATCCATCAGCAGCAACAGCAACAATGCGAAGTAATCACATTCCACTTCGTACAAATTAGTTACAATTGCAATGCGACTGCCAAGTTGAGGTTGATTTTGTTTTTGGGTTTTTGGTTTTGCTTTTCAATTTGTACATACAATTCGAGACGTAGCACGCAATGAAACGCAAATAAAAGAACGAGCAGATAGGCAGAAAGGCCGATAAGCATACAGACGTATTAACAAACAGACAGACAAAACAAATTATAGCTAAAAATCCAACGAAATTACGAAAATACAACAACACTACAATAATGCAATTGCAATAAAATCAAATCAGTCAGCGTTGCCGTGTATTGCATGACTGAGAGAGGAAGATGCGCGAAACTCGTAGACCGGCACACTGTGGGCCTGGAACTTAAAAAGAATCAGCCATAATGAGTCTCCATCATGAAGAAAGAAAAGACACAACCGTCGTTACAATTACAAGGCATTGAGGCAGACAGAGTACAGGTTTGGCCCCGCTTAGTAGAAACCACATACACACACACACACACATACACACACACCGCAGCACAGAACAACAAAATGCAAAATTATTTCATTCATTAAAATTGTAAATGTCTTAATCTCACGAAAGAAATCGCAGAGTCAAACCACTTTTATAGAAAACATAGCCGCTGCACAAAAAAAAAATGGGGCAGATGAGTAAATAGGCACTCTTTGTTGCTTCGAAGTTGCATACGTCAACAATGGCGTACAACAAGATGGCAGCAGTTGTGCTGCAACGCCCCAAAATCCGCCAACTTTCAGCTGTGGCCGGCAATGGCAGCTGCCGCAGAGGCAGATATATGTATTTATGTACCGCTTCTAAAAATAACTTTTAGCAAAATTTAAAATGCGTTTTCCCCAGTGGCACTGGCTGACAATTTTCGCCATACACTCAATAAACGTGCAACAGTATTTATAATGGCTTTGTTGTTGTTCCAATTTAAGTTTTCAACGCTGCGACGTTCGTGAATGGCATCTGCGCACCGAAAGTGCAAAAATCCGATTGATCATTTTGGGCGAATGTTCGCGCGTTAAAGAATTTTAAGTGCTAATTCCAATGAAATTGGAATTTCCAAGTGATTTTGCGAACTTTGCAATGACCTCGCGTCACTTTAGGGCCATATTGGCAGAGTGAAAGCCAGAGCGATGTGGCTAGAGTTAATGTGTCTAGGAAAATGTATACAATTGTGATGCTTACCGTTATATAATCATGTTTGTAAAACAGTTTGGTTGTTAGAATACTCTCGCTATTATGCAAGCCAAAATATTTAAAATTTGTAACAGGCCGATGTCTGTACATTATAGATATTAAAGAGAAATTAATATCAAGGTCTTTATTAGAGTCAAATCATCAATTTTTAGAATTTGTGTCTGTCTGTTTGTACGCGCATCACTCGAAAACTAATGCATGGAATTTAATGCCGATACATCGCAAGAGGTTTAATTTAAAATATACAAGGAAAAAATTAGAGAGTTGCCACCTGTTGAAAATTGCAGTTTAATTAAATTGATAAGATAAAGTAAATATTACAATATGGCTTCCAAATGAAAGAATGCTTACAGCTGAAAATATTTTCGTTGACAATTTTAAATTTGATAAGATAAATTAAATATTGCAGGTTTATAAAAGTTTTCTGCCGAAAATATTTTTTGAGGAGGGTTGCCACCTGGTTGAAAAACTATATTAAAATAAATTGATAAAATATGTAAATGAAATATTACAATACGGGTTCACAGCAGTGAAACACGGCGGGTATTTGTTAGTAGTAAATAAAGATGAAATATTAAGCAAAAATGTACGGTAAACATGTCGAAAAGCTATCAAAGCAAAAATTGTCCGGCCTCTGTAAGATATAAAAAAAAAATCGATTTGTATCTAAATTTGTACAGGTTTGCACATTTTCACAGTTACAAAGTGGTGTAGTTTTGAGAGTTGTTACTTAGCTGAACTCATTATTTCTACACAAAACCACTCTGGGACTGCCCAAATGTACGAATCTGTACAAATTTACGAATCGCGTGATCCTGCTTGCTTAGTAAAAATAGAAAGCGACAGACATACGTGAGTACAAAGAACTTGAGAAACTGAAAGGCGCAGCAAGATTACCCTTTCACAAAGTAAGACAACCATTATATTGTTCCACATTTCCTACATATAAGAAGATAAGAAGGACGTTGAGCACAGCTTTAGCTCCGTTCAAATTGGGAAGTAATTCTTCGACCTGCTTGAGATCGAGGTTTCGGACGAGGAAAAGACCTATAGTCCTTTTCTTGTGAGAAACGGCCACCGCAAAAAATTAAATGAGGAACTGCCTGAGCTTTATATACAAAGTATAAAGATCCAAGGATTGCGTTGGCTTGGACAAGTCGTCCGGATGGATGATGATGCTCCGGTGAAAATATCCGCCGGTCCGGCAAGCATGGAAGGACAACAAAAGCAATGGCACCCACGAATAAAATGAGAGGTTCAGTTCAGTAGGACTTGTCTACACATGGTGTGAACATTTGGTCGTGGTACGTCTAGGTGCAAGTTGTGCGATTTCGTATGTGGGAATAGGTCTTTGGAGTACTCTAGTAAAGGAAAAGGTCTTCGATGAAGGTTTTTCTTGCACTTCTTCTATGCATGTATGTTTTTTTTGCGCCAAATTTCAGATGTTGTTCTGAACTGCACTCTTCTAGACTTTTAGTTTACTCATCGAACAGACCTACTGTTTCGTGATTTGAAGTATTTAACAAATATTTCTTAATGAACTTAAGTGCAACTTATTAACAGAATAATAAACATTCCAGTTCGTGTTGAATTTATTTCCCGACAGCCGAATTCTTTTGTTTAAGCAACAAATCTTAACAAACGAATTTTAATTATTTTCATATGAAGTTGTTTTTGCAACAGAATAAGTGTTCTTCAGTTTACACACCTATCGCTGCTTTGCTATAAATTAATACTTTAATTTTGTTGATAAGTTGAAATTTAATAATCACAAATATTCACCTTCAGAATTTGAAAATTTCATAATAAATTATTCGAATGACTCTGCAATTAGCATACTTATCAAAATGTGAAAGATTTAGTACTTATGAAGAGAGAAATACCTTTAGAATTCTAATTAAAAATACATAATTATTAGGAATTTACAAGTACAATTAAACACAACGTTACTTTTGCCCAAAGAAGCTCCAACGAAATCTCGAGAAATACGCAAGAATTCTCAACATACCACAATGGAAATACATACATACATACATACACGCATAGTAGCAAAGTTCGAAATGCCTACACATGCATACTAACAATTTATTACCATTGCTATCTCCCGAACAATACAACTAGGAAAATTGCGCACAAAATGATTTATTAATTTGTTGAATTAAAAATTAATTACATTTAAAAGCAAAAAAATTATTATCTAAATATTCTCTGAAGTACGAACATTATTTAGCAAGGACGTGCGTCCCACGAGGCTTACAACTACAACGCCAACGACGACACCAGCAGCAGCGATAGCACCCAGCCCAAGCGACAGCGCCATGTAATTTTAATGAATTCATTTCAACGGCAAACCCACATACATACATACAGGCAGCTCGTCAGCAACTCGACATCCTTTCGACGGCATTTCCACTTGTTTGCTACGTCAAAATCTTCATTTGCCGAGGAATTCACCTGTTTTATGATTCCGTTGTTGAATTTGCGTGTGTTTGTGGTTTTTATTGTTGTTGTTGCTACAATAATTACACTTGCTGCAAGAAGTGTACACTTATGCCTCAATTAAGATAAGTGATTTTGTTGTTGTGTTTGTTGTTTTCTCGACGGCGTGCATTTTGGCATCCATTGTTGGGGGGGGGAGCTAAAATTAAAATTTCACAAATTTTCAAGACAGACACATACATAAGTGAGTGTAAAGTATTGTCTGTAAGTAAGTATAAAGTATGTACATTAGGGTGGTCCAAAAATGTATGGGAGAAAAGTAAAGTCGGAATTTTAATGCTCTCACCCCCTAGGATTGTTCTATACCGAAAAAAAATATACCCCTGTTTTTTATTTTAAAATCAAAAAATATTTAGAATTCGCTCAAAGCGCTCAAAGTTTCCCATGTATTTTGTATGGGGAAAATAGACTTTTCGTAGAAATGGCATAGAATCCATGGAAATCAAAATTTTTCAATCTGAAAACTCTGCTTCTCTTCAGAAGACTTCAGAGAATAATGCCCAATTGTTTATTTAAACATTTTTTAATTCCCAAAAAAAATCAAATATACAAAAAGAAGCGTTAAAAATTATTATTAAAAATTAGTTAAAATTAAAAAATGTTCAAATAAACAATTGGGCATTATTCTCTGAAGTCCTCTGAAGAGAAGCAGAGTTTTCAGATTGAAAAATTTTGATTTTCATGGATTCTATGCCATTTCTACGAAAAGTCTTTTTTTCCCCATACAAAATACATGGGAAACTTTGAGCGCGTTGAGCGACCTCTAAATATTTTTTGATTTTAAAATAAAAAAAACAGGGGTATATTTTTTTTCGGTATAGAACAATCCTAGGGGGTGAGAGCATTAAATTTCCGATTTTACTTTTCTTACACACATTTTTGGGCCGCCCTAATGTACATACATATATGTAGTATGTAGAGCAGAATTCTGGTTTGAAAAAATAGATAAAATACCTGTGTGTGGGTAATTCTCGCAATTAAAATTTTGTGCTCATTTCGAAGACAAACAACAGTAATAATCTAAGAAGAGGCAACGAATATACTACCACACACACACATACACACGTACGGGTGAAACAAACTGAAACTGAATGAAAAATAAAAGTTTTCAAAAAGTGGCAACGCATGTGGTAGCAACAACAGCCAAATTGGTTCAAGCGTAAAATGTCAGCTAATGACATAAATTAAGTGGCCATGTGTGAATGCTTTTAAAGTGATGTATAGTGCGATTTTGAGTTTTTTTTTTGGTGAAAATTCACGTTTTGCAAAAAAGCTCTGTTCTTTTGTTTGTTTAAGTATTTTATGTTCCTTTGCCATGTGCGGCAGAGCGTTACGTCATGATTTTCACGCAATTTGAAAAGTATGTATATCAGAGTGACGCGTAGGGGGATTTGCAATAAAAATAAAAAAATTGAATGGTTGAGCAAATTGTTGTTCTATTTCGAGTGTAATGAAAGAACTTCTACGAAAACAGGAAGGCAGCCGGAAACTCTCGAGACTTGGACAATCTCTCGCTAGGTATTTTGTTTGCATGGGGTATCTACAGGTAATGGCGGGAGATTCGGCAATGAGTAGCGAACTTCCTTGAGTAATCCGAAATCAGTGAGAGTCAGCGTCGAGCCTGAGGACCTCGTGTCCTTAAAGTTACTAAGCAAGCACGCTTTCTCTGTATCATCAAATACTTAAGTCGATTCCCATTAAGGTTCCGGTCCCGTTGGCATCATACCTGCTCAGCTATAAACTCATCGGAGGTATCGTATTGCTTTCTTGTTCGCGTGCTGCTTAGACGGGGGGCTATGATTGAAGCAAGGCGTGCAAGGCCCTGAACTGCAAAAATAAAATCCCAAGTATTCAACTTCCCTAATTAGGTGTCATTGTACTTTTACTCTCTGATAAGGTGAAACAGCAGGACTTGATTCACAATAGCGAGCTATCCTGGAAGCCAAAAATGGAACAAAGAGTAAAGAAGACGCGGTTTATTCATACACAAGTATTATTGGCGCAACGTAGAAACAGTCAGCGAGTGATGTGCAAAGTGCCTTTGTTGCTGCCTTTTTCAAAGGCGCTCCTTAAAAATGTTAATGAAGGTTTTCTTGTTGATGTTTAAGATTGCAGGTGGATGCGTCCATGCCCCTGACTACCTAAAATGCGAATGCGCTCTCGATGAATAATGACACTTGCAACTTAAGGCCAACAAACACTGAAATAAGAAAGCAGTAGGTATAAAAGCAGGCCAAAAAAAAAGTGAATATTAACGACAACGAATGTAAGTAAATATGTATGACTATACTTATTTACATTTTGACAAACCAAGCGGCGACCACTAATGAATTATGACGGTTGCACTTTACACGTTGGCGTTGTCGTTTTCTTTCGCCCAACAAGCATCGCCAACAACAACAATGCTGCCATCCATTTCTACATGTTCTCTGCCAGGGCTCATTACCACTGCGGTTGAGAAGTGCAAACAACAACAATCGCAACAGCAAGCCAAAATCACCAGCTTTTCAATGTTTTCTCTTGCTGACGTTGGTGACAAAATGACAGTAATGGCCACCAGCGTTGCTTCACACAATGATGCCACGCAGCTCATGTATGCATTTCTCGGCTTCGCTGTAAAGCCAATCATTTGTACATTTATGCAGCTA
>NW_016163122.1:34455-38320 GCF_001687245.7 Rhagoletis zephyria | reverse complement strand
GTGTACAAGTGCGCTCGGGTATATAATAATAAAATGTCGTAGAATTGAATGCCGCATTATAGTAAAGCCCATGGTGGAATAATAACAAGGTGTTGTCAGTAGAGACGTGTTTGTTGTGATTTTGACAAGATCGGCATGCTTATTTTCAGTGCTGCCGATCTTAATTTTTATACTACTATTCGTTGGGAAATAGTATCTAAAATACTCCATTTTAGTAATTCGTTTTATCGCAATTTTTAAAGAACTTGGTGTTTTCAGAACAATATTAATATTTAAAATTGCTGGATTTGTATAATTTTTGTACTCAAAAAGTAAAAAAATAAAAGATATCGTAGTTATCAATGGAGAAAAACTTTCACAAAAATAGTATGGAATGGCGATTTTTTATATTAAATAACTTTTGCTGCATTGTCATAATATTGAGCCAAATGAACTACTGATACACTAGAATAGAGTGGTTGCATGGTTAAATTAGGAATTCGCTTATATTATCGATATGTATGTGTTTTAATCTATTTAGAATATCATTTACAGTCTAATAGGAAATTGCCTTATTTTACGGCTTTTACTTTTTTAAAGTTACAATATATGTCCAAACTGTGTGGAGCTGCCGATACAAACATATATTCAGGCTTATAAGCCTGTAATTATACATTTTTCTACATTTAATTTGAAGTAGTATGCACCAACAGATTAAAAGTAGTAAATAATTAGTACCTTTTCTAGTACTTTAAAATGCGTGACCGGAATAGACCTGCCGAAAAAGTGAGGTTAAGTTACTGACAACACCTTGTTATTATTACACCATGAGTAAAGCCAGCCTTTCGACATAAGCTACTATTCCATATGAACACAGCAGTGGCGGATCCAGCGGGAGGGTTTTGGGGGTTATACTACGTGTCAGTCAGTGGCGGACGCACGGGTCTGTTTTAATACTTAGACGCCATATTTTACATACATACCCCCAAAACCCCCCGCTGGATCCGCCACTGGTACAAAGAAATAATACCGCTTGTGTACACATACATTTTTGGTAGTTGGTGGATTACATCTTCCTTTTGTACCATAACAATTTTTCTACTTACATACTGCGTTCCAAATGTACCTAAAATAACGTGCTTGTACCGAATTTACTTTCAAATTTAAGAAGCTGAAGAGTAGGTACAATTCAACCTTGTTTTACATCACTATTTCGCACCACTTGTTCGCTTCTTCCTCTTCTTCTTCAGTCGGTGACGTCACACCCAGTTGCTCTCAGCTCAATTGGCGCAATCTTGTATTCTATCATTCTTGGTTGAATCCATCATGTGTGCATTCTCATTTTATTCGTTTAAAAAATGTGATTGTTTGATTTTAAAAATTTAACAATCACTCTTGAGATTCGTTACAAATTGTAAACACAAAATATGTAGTGTGTTATGGAATGGTTGAGATCCATTCACATAAAGAATGTGAAGGCAAAAAAAAACTCAATCATGTATGTTTGTACGTTTATGTGATTGTAATCTGTCATTATCATTCAGTACTTATACTATCTGTTGTATCAGGGTTGAGTTTTTTGTACTCAAAATGTGAAACCAGAAGACTGCCATCTACCTTAAAATAAGTAAACAAATAAATATTTGCTGCTAACATATTTTTCTAAGTGTTTTGCCGAGGTTCTCCTCAAACTTGAGGTATGAGTGCTGTTGTTGTGACACAAATGGAGACACCTACATACCCTGCAAGAACAGTGACTATCATTTGACAAATAATTTGGGTAGCAAGACTGATATAGATTTCTGTCACTGGCTACCTACAAGTTTCTATCAAATTCTAAAGGGCAGTGTGAAAAATCTGATGAAAACTTTTGTGTACCTGTGATGCTTCATCTCCTTCTAACATATACGTTCTGGCATATTGCTAGACTGCTTACTCCCATTGAGTCCGGCATTTAAATTTTAATCATCAGTGATGTAAATCTTCGACAATTATGAGTGTTAAACCTTGATAGAATTATAAGTCAGTAATGTGCAATCAAATTTGATGTAATAACCGATCAATCATGACACATCAAGTCTGTCATGTTTTCATATCATTGTTGATTACTCACAGTTGATGTAAAAATTCGTCTAGTCTGATCTCTCTCCCACGATATAGAAATGTATCATTAATGACACATGTAATACTTGTTTTTTCTTTTATTTTCATAAAATCTTATGAACTAATTATTGATCGTCAAAAAATTAGAAGCTAAGTACATTACATCAAATTAGAAGCTAAATACATTACCCTAAGCACTTTAAACATTAATAAACAAAGGAAGTGTGGCCAAATATTAGGCAAAATAAGGCGTTTCTATTATTTTTGCCACCAACGTACATAAGTACATACTTAAATCCAATATCCTAATATTATACATTTCCAGCCGATATGTTTTTAGATTTTACGATGCCACCAACGTACATAAGTACATACTTAAATCCAATATCCTAATATTATACATTTCCAGCCGATATGTTTTTAGATTTTACGATGCAATCGGTGATGGCTGAGCTCAATTGCCTTCCTGATTTCATTTTCGAACTCCACAGGACCTTTATTTTTAAATGCATCTACGTGGATTGAAATAGATTATCAAAAAATTTTTATTGTTAAAAGATATGTACATATTTATGTATATATGTAGTGGCGACATAGNTTTATTTAAGAACTTGCGTAGATTTTTGAGAATTTTTGACAAAGTATGTTAAAGAGGTTTATATATAGGTATATAGTTATAAATAAATAACGAAAAAATAAATGGTCAGAACTTGTTGTGTCCCTAATATGTGTGCATATTACCTCGTAGGATTGTGTCAACCAGTATAAGTTTGTTTAGTGGTTTTCTCTCCCATCTGCCGTCACAGTTAAGCTGCAGCAATGCTTCGTCCGAAAATGAATGTTTAATACCGCTGGCTACGTCCTCAGACACACCTTTTATTTTTGATATAATTGACCTTTGAAAAATTTATGTACAGCAATTAGAACGTGAAAAATATATTCCATACCCATATGTACTCCATACGTAATATGACCAACTAATTCATAACTCAAAGAAGTACAGCAACTTAAAACCAAAAATAGTATGAAAGTAATGGGAAAATGGTAAAAGCAGAATATACAGAAAGGGTAGCAGTGTACCTATTCAACAAATAAATTTTATTAATTAAAAATCTATACTATTTATTATTCTAAGACAAGGCGCTTATTCAATTCAATTCAATTCAATTCAATTCAATTCAATTCATTTATTAAGTCAATGGCAAAAGGCCTTACTGACTAGATTTACAGATTCCTTAAACTTAAACTTAAAACTAATAAAATATTAAATCAATGGCGGATTATCTCGGTAGTAAGATTCAATATCTGCCTTGAAATGGGACCTTGACATTGCGAAATCGAGATCAATAATTCTGCAGATGCGATTTAACTCGTTGAGCCCTCTTATAAGTGGGGCAAATTTGAGATAATTCGATCTCAGAATACCAATATAAAAAATATTAGTAGAGCGTAGAGCTCTATTGGGGATATTAAAACATATCTGTCCAAGAAGAGCTGAACAATCAATGGCACCGGAAATTATGTCAAAGATAAACATTAGATTTTGAACAGCTCGCCTAATATCGAGCGGCTGAACATTAATTAACATACACCTGGCAGGATAGGGTGGCAGAGGACTAATAAAATTGAGAGGTTGAACAGCAAATCGTGTGAATTTGCGTTGAACTCTTTCAATTCTAACAGAGTGTGTTTTATACATGGGATTCCATATAACCGAGCCATACTCTAATTTTGATCGCACTAAAGAATTAAACAAAATTTTCCTAGTATAGGGGTCTTTGAA
>NW_016163122.1:0-34430 GCF_001687245.7 Rhagoletis zephyria | reverse complement strand
TTGAACTTCTTCAGTACCAAGTACTTTATAATACGGTTTTATTTATTACGTTTATATATAAAAAGAATGTCATACCACAATGAAAACTTTTATTTTTACTTACTTTTGCTATGAACGGGGTCGAATAATGATAAAATTAAAATTAAACTAATTAAGTTCTAAATTATTTTCAAGTACTTCAGTACTCGACATTTGGCAGGTACAACTACTTTTGTTGAGCACAAAATACAGCCCTAGTGAATCTTGTGGTTACTATGGCAACCAACTACCGTTACTTCAATCAGCATCGCCACTCACTTGATCGATCAAATGACAGTCATTCGCTACAGAGGCAAACTGGTATATAAAATTTTGCATATGTGTTAGTTTTCGTTGTGATTGTGTTGGAGTTTCTGTCAATCGCGTCTTGTAGGGTATTTAAGGCTGACACCGAACGCCAAATGATTTTATAAGAAGAGTTTTCAAGGCAGAAGTATACTCGAGGGTTTGCCATTGCGTGCCGAAGGACGACTGCTATTTTGAGTTATGATCTGACCAGGGATCTAACCATATTCCAATTGAGTGGAAGTACGGACATGTAATCACTCTGCTTCGGCGGCCGCCGTAAGTACATGCTATACATACCTATGTATGTATACATACTCGATTATTTGTTCTCAAAATGCATGAAAACTATAGTACGCTTGCAAAATGTTTATATTTGGTAACTCTTAGACTTTTCTTTATTTGTAACAAATGACAGATGTAAACAAAATAAAAAAATAATTGTAATTTTACAAATTTAAAGCAAATGGGCGTTTTTTACAAAAAATATAGTGAGGGATCGAATTGCCCTTATTTTTTTACAATACTAAGCGCCTCCAAGAAGTGTTAAACCACTTAATAGCTTAAAAAACGCTTTCAAAAATTCGAAATGAGGATGAAGTGCAGTGTTGAAATGTGATCGAAATTGCAGGCAAAGTTTGTGCGTGTGTAATTAATGTTTTATATGACGAAATGTTTCCCCTTGTCATCAAAAATAAGCAAACCAAAGACCCCCGCTTCCCACTGGTGGTTACATAATACCTGAATAGCCCCTTAATGACCTTTTGCTTGTTTTGTGTACGCACGGCCAGTTAAGCAGGCATATCTGAACCGATTTCCTTTATTGTTATCTGTTGCTAACAGACATTTTGGGAACTAAATAGGTTTT
This sequence comes from Rhagoletis zephyria, assembly GCF_001687245.7. Taxonomy (NCBI): domain Eukaryota; kingdom Metazoa; phylum Arthropoda; class Insecta; order Diptera; family Tephritidae; genus Rhagoletis; species Rhagoletis zephyria. Next base: position 33,238 of record NW_016163122.1, on the reverse strand, counting down.
AAAGTCTGTGTACACAAGCGGTATTATTTCTGTGTACCAGTGGCGGATCCAGCGGGGGGGTTTTGGGGGTATGTATGTAAAATATGGCGTCTATGTATTAAAACACCCCCGTGCGTCCGCCACTGACTGACACGTAGTTTAACCCGCGTTTTTTAAGCTATTTAGTGGTTTAACACTTCTTGGAGGCGCTGAGTATTGTAAAAAAATAAGGGCAATTCGATCCCTAACTATATTTTTTTGTAAAGAACGCCCATTTGCTTTAAATTTGTAAAATTACAATTATTTTTTTATTTTGTTTACATCTGCCATTTGTTACAAATAAAGAAAAGTCTAAGAGTTACCAAATATAAACATTTTTATATCTATTTATTAAAATAATAATTTTCAATAATAATTTATTTAATTAATACTTTATTATTTGTAAAACTATTTATCACAACATGTTATTAATTGTTTGCAAGCGTACTATAGTTTTCATGCATTTTGAGAACAAATAATCGAGTATGTATACATACATAGGTATGTATAGCATGTACTTACGGCGGCCGCCGAAGCAGAGTGATTACATGTCCGTACTTCCACTCAATTGGAATATGGTTAGATCCCTGGTCAGATCATAACTCAAAATAGCAGTCGTCCTTCGGCACGCAATGGCAAACCCTCGAGTATACTTCTGCCTTGAAAACTCTTCTTATAAAATCATTTGGCGTTCGGTGTCAGCCTTAAATACCCTACAAGACGCGATTGACAGAAACTCCAACACAATCACAACGAAAACTAACACATATGCAAAATTTTATATACCAGTTTGGCTCTGTAGCGATTGACTGTCATTTGATCGATCAAGTGAGTGGCAATGCTAATAGAAGTAACGGTAGTTGGTTGCCATAGTAACCACAAGATTCAGTAGGGCTGCATTTTGTGTAAGTAAAAATAAAAGTTTTCATTGTGGTATGACATTTTTTTATATATAAACGTAATAAATAAAACCGTATTATAAAGTACTTGGTACTGAAGAAGTTCAAGTGCGCACATCAACAGAAAAAAGAAAGACGCAAACGAAATGATGCTCAAAACTCGAAAGTGCTGTGGAAAAATAAAGATAAATTTTATAAAATATTTCATTTAAAATGAAGAAAAGAGCTTTTAATACCGCCATGAGCAAGAAAAACGGATTTACAAATCCAATATTAAAAAATTGCATCGCATCGCCAGTTCTCTACCACTGCAGTCCTATTGCGCTGTGAATTTAATAGAAACAAAATTAAAAGATCCAGAGTATGCACAAGCCATGGTAATGAATGGTATGGGTATGGATAAAGTGACCAACCGTACTTCTTTCGTAAGTACAGTATTTCTTTATGAGCCGTTGTACTTCGTACTTCGAAGTACAGTCAAATGTACTTATTTGCAGTGTTTTGTACTACCCAAGGCACATTGAACAGGTACTTTCAGTAAAGCAGCTTATTTGATTTTTTTTGTCAAATTATTCGGTCTCTAAAATGTCAAATATTTTTAATTTCTTCTTACAAAAAATAAAAATGTCAAAATCTTTTTGCACGTGAAACCTTTTCGCATACAGAACAGGCTCTCTGAGCTCATAACTGCAGTTAAGTCTTTGGTGGAAATAGGCTATAAATTACAGATTTACATATTATTCAGAAAAAACAGATAAAAACGGAAATAACCTGAAGTAAATAAAAAAACGTTCCTTTTAAGGTTTGGAACCACTTTCCGCCCACTCTATGGAATTTCTTTGCCAGATACAGCATATTATTTATTAAATACATCCGAAAAGTTCTATAGTTAGAAAAAAGTAATTTTTTAAGCATTATTGTTTACCTCTAAATGCATTTGAAACTGCCATACCGTCAACAGCTTTTTTTGCGGCGTCCCTTTTCAGGAATGTTCGGAAACAACGATCAGTTTCTTCTTGATTGAACATTTCTTTTTCAATTCACCGACAAGATAAAAAAGACAAGAAAACAAAAATCACTTTGATTCCCTTCTCACTCCATATTCGGAGCGCTTCGAGAACACTCACTCGAGGTGCTTCGAAACCGCTCTTTCAAGGTGTTGCTGTGGGCGTTCTTTTTTACTCCATATTCAGAGCGCTCCGCAGCAGCAATGCTTTGTTCAATGTAAAACTTTACATTTTTTTCCATGCAAATATTTCAAAAGCGGTCTAATGATTTTTAAATCTGAAATGAAACGAAATGAAATGTTCGTGCAAAGTTTCAGATCGAGCACTTAAATTTGATACATGACTTGTCTCTGTACGATTAGTAGATCGCTGGGAATAAGCGACTTGTCTTAGAATAATAAATAGTATAGATTTTTAATTAATAAAATTTATTTGTTGAATAGGTACACTGCTACCCTTTCGGTATATTCTGCTTTTACCATTTTCTCATTACTTTCATACTATTTTTGATTTTAAGTTGCTGTACTTCTTTGAGTTATGAAATAGTTGGTCATATTAGGTATGGAGTACATATGGGTATGGAATATATTTGTCACGTTATAATTGCTGTACATAAATTTTTCAAAGGTCAATTATATCAAAAATAAAAGGTGTGTCTGAGGACGTAGCCAGCGGTATTAAACATTCATTTTCGGACGAGGCATTGCTGCAGCTTAACTGTGACGGCAGAAGGGAGAGAAAACCACTAAACAAACTTATACTGGTTGACACAATCCTACGAGGTAATATGCACACATATTAGGGACACAACAAGTTCTGACCATTTATTTTTTCGTTATTTATTTATAACTATATACCTATATATAAACCTTTTTAACATACTTTGTCAAAAATTCTCAAAAATCTACGCAAGTTCTTAAATAAATGGTCAAAACTTATAAATAAGTTGTATCCCTAATTATGTCGCCACTACATATGTACATACATATGTACATATCTTTTAACCATAAAATTTTTTGATAATCTATTTCAATCCACTTAGATGCATTTAAAAATAAAGGTCCTGTGGAGTTCGAAAATGAAATCAGGAAGGCAATTGAGCTCAGCCATCAGAGGCTTGCATCAAAAAATCTAAAAACATATCGGCTGGAAATGTATAATATTAGGATATTAGATTTAAGTTTGTACTTATGTACGTTGGTGGCAACAATAATAGAAACGCCTTATTTTGCTTAATATTTGGCCACTCTTCCTTTGTTTATTAATGTTTAATGTGCTTAGGGTAATGTATTTAGCTTCTAATTTGATGTAATGTACTTAGCTTCTAAGTTTTTGACGATCAATAATTAGTTCATACGATTTTATGAAAATAAAAGAAAAAATAAGTATTACATGTGTCATTTATGATACATTTCTATATCGTGGGAGAGAGATCAGACTAGACGAATTTTTACATCAACTGTGAGTAATCAACAATGATATGAAAACATGACAGACTTGATGTGTCATGATTGATCGGTTATTACATCAAATTTGATTGCACATTACTGACTTATAATTCTATCAAGGTTTAACACTCATAATTGTCGAAGATTTACATCACTGAGGATTAAAATTTAAATGCCGGACTCAATGGGAGTAAGCAGTCTAGCAATATGCCAGAACGTATATGTTAGAAGGAGATGAAGCATCACAGGTACACAAAAGTTTTCATCAGATTTTTCACACTGCCCTTTAGAATTTGATAGAAACTTTTAGGTAGCCAGTGACAGAAATCTATATCAGTCTTGCTACTCAAATGATTTGTCAAATGATAGTTACTGTTCTCGCAGGGTATGTAGGTGTCTCCATTTGTGTCACAACAGCAGTCATACCTCAAGTTTGAGGAGAACCTCGGCAAAACACTTAGAAAAATATGTTAGCAGCAAATATATTATTTGTTTACTTATTTTAAGGTAGATGACAGTCTTCTGGTTTCACATTTTGAGTACAAAAAACTCAACGCTGATATAACAGATAGTATTAGTACTGAATGATAATGACAGATTACAATCACATAAACGTACAAACATACATGATTGAGTTTTGTTTTGCCTTCACATTTTTTATGTGAATGGATCTCAACCATTCCATAACACACTACATATTTTGTGTTTACAATTTGTAACGAATCTCAAGAGTGATTGTTAAATTTTTAAAATCAAACAATCACATTTTTTAAACGAATAAAATGAGAATGCACACATGATGGATTCAACCAAGAATGATAGAATACAAGATTGCGCCAATCGAGCTGAGAGCAACTGGGTGTGACGTCACATTATTTTAAGAATGAGAATAATTTTGAAGAGGAAGAAGCGAACAAGTGGTGCGAAATAGTGATGTAAAACTAGGTTGAATTGTACCTACTCTTCAGCTTCTTAAATTTGAACGTATATTCGGTACAAGCACGTTATTTTAGGTACATTTGGAACGTAGTATGTAAGTAGAAAAATTGTTATGGTACAAAAGGAAGATGTAATCCACCAACTACCAAAAATGTATGCACATAAAAATGTATGTTTACTGTTTAGGTACGTGTATCTACTTTTAGGTACAATATGAATGTTTAGTATTCATCACTAGTGCGAAAAAATAATAATGTGACGTCAGCGAAAGGGTGGATGCTGTCAAATCGAGAAAGAGAGGACTAGCGGTCCGCGGAAGGCGCCACCTTTGTTTCGCTGCATCGTGGATTCAACCATTACACAGCTTTGACTATTAGAGAACAAAGAAAAATGTTTGTTCAGTTCAGGAACGTACTTGTACTTCTTAACGTAAGTGGAAGAAAACAAACCAAGAACTATTTTAAAGCATTTTTACGTAATACCATGTTTTGACCGACATCGAAAACATGTTTTTGCTGCTAAAGGTCTGATTGTGAATACTTCGCACAACTTCTAAAACGTTACACAACTTTACAAAACTTAAGGCTGATTATGCATGCTAATTAAATTTATCAGTACTACCAACGTTATGCATCGACGAAATAGTGTTATTCACGATGTGTGAACAAAAACAGCTGATTTTTGGTTTCTTAAGGTAAATAGATTTGTTTACAGAAAAATTCATTCAGGTGGGTTTGATGGGTATATTTGTAGTCGAAATTAAGTCGACACTGAAGTTCTTTGCAGTTTGACATAATTTTCAATTCAATATCTGTCAAAGTATGTAAATAAAATACGTATGTTTTTAGTAAAACTACATATATTAAACGATATATTTACTAGAAAGAACATAAAAATTCCTTTCATTTGATATATAATTAGGTTTAAGGACAACAGCCAATAGCGAAATAAAACAACTGTATTGATATTTTAATATAGAATGAAAATTTTGAATAAAAAATAGCACGATATTTTCTTCCAAATGTTCGCCTGCAAATTAGCTTTTTTTCTTTTAACATATAAAATTATATTTTAATATTTAGTGATATTACCAAAGATTTTTTTTATTACAAATCATATATTTAAAGGTGTTTTTCTGTTCCTTCTTATCTTGTGCATATCTTTTAATATAGTTAGTTACGTATTTAAAACTAAAAGACAAATTTTTAACAAAATAATTTTTATTTTAATATTAAGTCAAAAGACTTTTAATTACCTTTCCAAACATATCGATACTTTGAAAATTGGTTCAAAACTTTTCAAAATATAAGCTTTTGAAAATATTGAAAGTTCCACGTTTACCCTCCCTAGCACCGCACAAAAAATAATGTATTCCATTAAAATCATGTCCCAACGGCCATGCTCACTTTTTTTTTGCTCAACGGGCTCTATTCTTTACTTGTTCCTAAAATTGCATTAATAGAGTCGTGAATTCCCCTAATATGCTTTCCATGCACCTCTGTAAAAATATTGATATTGCTACCACTGCAATTGAAATGTCACTTAATAAAACGTTAGGAAAAATCTAAACTCAACAGATCGCTAATTTTTTACAAGTTCTGCTAATTTCTGGGTAATGGAATACATACAAAATGCATTCAATAGATTTTCACCTGACAGTTTGAAATTTATGCGTATAATCAGACCATAAAACTGGCTTTCGACCTAAAACTTTCGTCCATGTAAAGTCTATCAAACGAAAACCAGCTTTCGCTGAAAACTACTTGAAAACTCACGTTTCACTCATTCCAATCGGTGTCTGCACTAGTATGTTAGATATATTTATCATTTTAAGAATAAAAGTAAAATGTTGTTAATGAAATGAAAATGAAAGGAACAATTTATTTAAGAAATGTCAACGAAAACACTAACAGCAGGTGTGAACAGCCTTCAGCCCACAATCCCAAAACTCGTTTTCAAAGATTTTTCGTTGTCGGTCAGAACATGGTATAACTAACTCATATTACATGTTACAGGGTCGCCTTTCGCGTATACGTAAACTTTAATTTTGATCAGCAACGCAACGAAAGGCAACCAACCTTATCAAGAATTTTATTTTCGCCCGAAATGGTTCACTTTCGATTTCGCGTTTTCCTTACGGGCGGATGAATTACTACTATTCTACTATACTACGACCTTATCACAATGTAATAAACAAAGTGAAATCAATATATGACGTACGCTTTTTGAATATTTAAATGTAAACAATTCGTATATTTGTTTACATTAACCCTTTTTCGGCTTTGGTTCGTTTATGGTACGATGAAGCATATAACAAAAGCTACATACATATGTATGTACGTATGCGTTATGGTTTAGCGGATTCAAACACAACTTATTTTTTTGCAAGGTCATGTTGGTTTCCCCTGAAGAGGGTCGTCGTTTCGTTGGCAAGAGAAGAGAAATAACTTGTCTGCGATGGGAACACCAAAAGGAGCATTTTAATCGAAATGTTGGGCTTCCACGGTGCAAAATGTATTTGCTGTTACACTCAACCCTATTAAAGTGTATTACTGCAAATTTAGTCCTTATTCACACACGAAAAGAGAAAGGGGAAATCAAAAGGTGGAATTTTTTGGTAGAAACGAAAACACCATTAGTGTCACTGCTGCCACAACTCAACTTGTATCTGATACGATTATGTGATGCTTCAATTCGTTCTAAGTCAAACCATGTTATATGGCCACACACATGTAAACACATTCTCTAATCGAATTGAAACTTTTAACCGTGCCACGAGTTGTGGAATCGTGTTAAGAGTGGACATAAACACGGAATTTGTCCACACGGTTGTTTCATGCAACTCTAAATAAAGAAAACCATTTAAATACAGTAAAACCCGCTTAAGCACCTCACGAAAAATGTCAGCCTTTTGAGGTACTTAGGCGGGTTAGGCACTTAAAAGAACCCTCTTAAGTACCTCGATGCAGGTACTTAAGCGGACATAATTTGTGATGTAGTTACATCTTCTTGTTAACTTACATAAAGAAGTCCTTGAATAAAACATGAACATTTAATGAAGTAAAACCAAGATCGTAGCATTATTTAAACAAGTAACCATATAAAGGGAGACTTTGTTAAAAAAAAACAGATAAAGCAATGTTAAGTCATTTTCACAAGAATTAAATCAAAAAGCCATTGATTATATATATTTATACATATACACAAACAGGGCATATCATTTAGAACCAAATTCAAAATGATATTGTTTGCCACTTATGTCAATTTTTTTATTTTTAAAATTTTTCAATTAAACAAAATTCATTCATTAAAATATAAAGTTAAAGTTCTGCAGAAGACTGAAAAAAATTTCATCAAAATTTCAAACATGTTTTTCAGAAGTGTTAAATATTTTTATGAGTATGCAGTTTTATACATTCAACTTTAGTGTAATAATGCGCAAGTTTCAAGTGGATAAGAATTACCATTAATTTTTTAGAATTCTTTGCCGAACGTGTGTAGTAGAGGTTTACGCCGACAGGCTTTGCGGGGCCAACTTGAAAAAGAATCGGCGGCGACAGCGATTCCAAAGAGACATGAAGCTACTAATCTTATTATGTCATCTCGTCAGCGTTAGGCATTTTCCATGCCAGTTCAGATTGTAATTGTATTTAATTAATTCATTGAATTAGTTTTAAATTAAAATTACGTTACTTTCCACTTGAATTAAAATGTTGAGTGTCTGCCGCTGATGGATGGGCAAACAGAAGTAAGTCCGATGTATATAAATACATCTCTATGTTCTCTACAAATCCGTATATACTACTCAAATCTAAAGAAATAAAAAATTTAAAAAGTTAAGTTATTAGGGTAATTTATGCCGCTATCAAAAATTTTTGCAATAATCTTATCCGTTATTTTAAATTACGGAGTAGTTACTTTTTTTTGGGGGTTATATATTGAAAACAAGGTTTGGTCAACTTCCACCAGAACGGAATGAAAAATAATAGTAATTTTTACGAAAGGGGGGGACTTCAACCCTGTGTAGAAGACATTGCGATGCGCGGGAGCAAAAGCTTCCTGGGATTTGACCACCACTTAGGAACAGGGCTTTCAACCATACTTAGCTATGAAGTGCCATATTGAGGAAAAAAAATTAATATAGTTTAAAAAAAACTAAAACTCTGCCATATTTTTCGTCTATCGAGCAACCCACACTTTTTCACAATAATACTACCCAACAAGCATTTCAGTAAACGTTTTTAAAAATTACTTAAATTAAGTTTGCTATAATAAGCGTTAAATAAGCATTTTCAATATTAAGCTTATTAAAAGTTTTTTCAAATAAACCTTTAATAAGTTTTGAGAGCGAATGTTTATAAATAACTTAAACTTATAAATGAAATGTAAATGCCAACGACATAAATATAAAATTTTTTCAATCGTAAGTGACGTTTTTTAAAATAAATTATTAATAGAAAAAATTAAATAAAACCGATGTGATAAAAAAATTCCAATCCAGGACCCGCTGCGCTAATCGGTGGAGCATTCGAGTCTTCAAATGATGAGTTCCCCTTATCCTTTCTTAGTTTAACATTCAATTAAAAATGTATTAAATTTTTTTCAGAAAAGTTCATCAATGAGAATGGCGGCGATGAAGCGGAATATATAGCTGCATCGATGTCGCTTTTCCAATTTGCCAATAACCGCAAGTAATTGAAAGCACGCAACAAGATGTAATAATTAACTTTTTTATGCTTAATTTGTATGTGTTATTGTGAATTTGTATGCTAAAATGTCTATTCCCTATTTATATTTTCGCGACTGTAGATGAGTCCGCCGAAAAGTCGCATTTCGTTTGGTTTCTAGATGAAAACTTAAAAAAAACTTTCTTTAAGTTTATTTTGCTTGTTGGGTAGTATTTTTTGTTCATTCCCAACAAGCAAAATAAACTTAAAGAAAGTTTTTTTAAGTTTTCAATTATAAACATTAAGCTTACAAAACGTTGATTTTTTGTTTATAAAACGCTTGAAAGTAAGCGTAATATAATCGAAAAGGAACATTGGTTATAAGCGTAGAAATATAAACTTGTAATAAATGTTCAAAAGAAAGCTTTTTATAAGCGTAAAAGTGTAAACTTATAATAAAGGTTCAAAAAAGGTTTTTATAAGCGTATGAATATAAACTTACTAAAAAAAAAGCTTTTTATAAACATTTTTATAACACTTTATTTAAAGATATTTCATTAAAAACTCATACATAGATTGCTTAACATCTAGAAACTAAACGAAATGCGAATTTTCGGCGGACTCATCTACAGTCGCGAAAATATAAATAGGGAATAGACATTTTAGCATACAAATTCACAATAACACATACAAATTAAGCATAAAAAAGTTAATTACATCTTGTTGTGTGCTTTCAATTACTTGCGGTTATTGGCAAATTGGATAAGCGACATCGATGCAGCTATATATTCCGCTTAATCGCCGCCATTCTCATTGATGAACTTTTCTGAAAAAAATTTAATACATTTTTAATTGAGTGTTAAACTAAGAAAGGATAAGGGGAACTCATCAGTTGAATACTCGAATGCTCCACCGATTAGCGCTGCGGGTCCTGGATTCGATTATTTTTACCACATCGGTTTTATTTAATTTTTTCTATTAATAATATATTTTAAAAAACGTCACTTACGATTGAAAAAATTTTATATTTACTACTTCATGTCGTTGGCATTTACATTTCATTTATAAGTTTAAGTTATTTATAAACATTCGCTGTCAAAACTTATTAAAGGTTTATTTGAAAAAACTTTTAATAAGCTTAATATTGAAAATGCGTATTTAACGCTTATTATAGCAAACTTAATTTAAGTTATTTTTAAAAACGTTTACTGAAATGCTTGTTGGGTTATTATTTTCAACTTATATTAAGAATTATTTTTTACTTTTTAGTTTGATATGCTTTAAAAACGTGTTTTTTAGTTTTTTAAACTATATTAATTTTTTTGGAAGATACTCGATCATCCTTTTTCCGTGGTTATTATTAGTAACGACAGCGAGGTGCAGCAACGAGTAATCTTCTAAGTCATTAACAGTAGAAGTTATATTAACAGTGGCACCCCGATTTAGAAGATATTCAAAGATTTCTATTTTGCCAATATAACCAGCGAGACTCAGTGGTGTAACATATAAATTATTTTTCACAATCGGCTCCGCGAAATGCATGGAAATGATTATTTTCTACTGCTAAAAGAAGTGGCGTATTGCCAAATTCATCTCTGCAATTAATATCAGTACCGCGGTCAAGCAGTGGAAGATAGCGTTACATCATTTATTTTCAGCCATAGACGAGATTTGAAATCATGTCTGGTAAGTTCGTTGTCTCGCACCTACGTCTTGCGCCTTAGCGCGCTTGGCCAACTGTGCAACTGATAGGGATAGAATGTATTAACACTAATAAGCCGAGTGCTCGAGTCGGAAACAGCGTAGTTGTCTCACTTGCTCTCACACAGAGGCTGTGTGAGGAAATTATTTAATCCTGGCGATCCTAATCAGGATAATGAGATAAATTTATAAAATTATTATATTGTCGCTGATTCTTGATAAGTGTACAAAGTTTGAATTAAATCTGTCCGTTTAAAGTGGGTCAAAATCGATTCCAAATGAGTCGGTTACAAACATACATACATACAAACATACGGGTGAAGCTAATAGAAGGGTGTTAAAAAGTGCCAAAATGTGCCAAATAGAAAAATAAAAGTGACAAAAAAGGTGCCGTTCTTTATAATTCTTCCCATTTAGCATTCAAATTATAATCACATTTCTAAAACAAAAGTCCAATGCCAAAGTAAGATAAACCAGTTTTATTCACTATATAAATTAGAAATTTTTAGTTGGGAAAAAGAAGTACACGCAAAGGATTTCACAAAAATGTATTGAAATATTACTATTTTCCAAAAGTGCCATTTTGGCAGTTTGTGCCAAATTGAAAAATTGAGTGCCTTTTGAAGTAAAACAGGGCCAAAAATGGCACTGTTTGAGCCAAGTTGGCAGCCCTGCTTAGGAATGCTAACGTAATTTTCACACAGCCACCTAATACTTGTATACGTTTGCGGGACCCCGGAATAAAACAACTTACNGTGCCAAATTGAAAAATTGAGTGCCTTTTGAAGTAAAACAGGGCCAAAAATGGCACTGTTTGAGCCAAGTTGGCAGCCCTGCTTAGGAATGCTAACGTAATTTTCACACAGCCACCTAATACTTGTATACGTTTGCGGGACCCCGGAATAAAACAACTTACGAATGTAAAAATTAGCAAAAAAGTGTTTGCTTTTTATTAAGTGTTTAAATATTAACAAAGAATNAACAACTTACGAATGTAAAAATTAGCAAAAAAGTGTTTGCTTTTTATTAAGTGTTTAAAATATTAACAAAGAATATACACAGGAAAATCAACTTGTCTTTGTTTTATCTCCAATAATTGAGGATTTAGATGCAATAAGGGCGCTTCTGTTAAAACTGCTTTCTGAGATATTGGCGTTAAAGTTTTGATGTGTTATAACTTTCTTGTTGTTGTAGTATATAAAAACGTAACATCTTAATTTCGATCGAAAAACGTGTTACCTATGTTTTTTCTGAGTTACGCTTTTTTGGAAATGTTCAGTGGCCCAAATTATGCAAAAAAACTCCTTTAAACATGTAATTTTCTTTTCGTAAAATATTATTTTTACACGAGTAGTATTTAGTTCCTTCAAACGATGTTTTTCAATGTGCATACATCATGAAAATTTTGTAGAAAATTCTTTAGGCGCCGAACGCCGCCGCCGCCGCGGCCCCGCGCCGATATTTACGTAACTCGGCGGCGGCGGCGTATACCTCTAGTGTGTAGCGCTGACACTGAATTTCAAAATATGCAAATGTTTGAAGAAATTTAAAAAAGCACTTAAAAGGGGACAAATATAAGTAACATGGTAAATGGGGTACGAAAAATGTAGCTACTTAGGCGGGTTGGTTACATAAGCGGGGAGGTACTCAAAGGAGGGATTTTCTTCAGAATACTTTAAAAAATTCACGGTGCCCAAAAATGTTGGGAACCTAAGCGGGTTAGGTACTTAAGCGGGTTTCACTGTAGTTCTTGAAATTACATTTGTCCTAAGCTTTGTTACAAAATTAATAGCTAAGATAATTTTTACATGACTGTTTGAGTGTTTAATTATTATTTTTCGATGTTAATTATTTTCAAGAATTGACACTTGTATTAACAGGGTCGCATCGGAATAAACTCGGCTTGAAAGTGTGTTCGATCGATCATTTCTTGTGTTGCATATATAAACACTTGCATTTCAAGCGAGCTAGGCTGACACGAGTTAATTCCATACCGCGTTTGATGCCATATAAACAAGGTATGAGACAACTCAACTATTTCTTGCTATCAGTGTTACCGCCGAAATTTTTTCGAAAGTCACAGAAAAACTGTCACAGCCGAAAAAAAGTGTCTTCAAGTAATTAAAGTTTTTTATATCTGTATATAAAGACTTTCATTATTTAACCTTTCGAAACTTATTAGGGCATATTCATAGTCGAAATAAAATCTACTCTTAGGCTAGTTATAGCTTTTTAACAAAACTTTCAATGGAATCTGTCAAAAAAGCTGCATCTTACATTAGACTCGACTTTATTTCATCTATGAGCATGCCGCATTATTTTTAGTAAATTGTTAATGGAAAAGAAAATAACAGTTAACCCGGAGCTATGAAAATGAATTTAACAGAAATATCTTGGGGAAATGCAAAGCTGCGAGAACGGTACACTGATTCTTGCTATTTCTGGACATTTTGCGGACAAATTTTGAGATTATAAAATGGATGAAATCATTCAAAATCTTGCCAGAGATGTACATTTGAAGCGCTTTTAAATATGTAAGAAACAAAACATATTTTATGAAAAAATTATCAAAATGTGTATATAGAATTTTTAATCAAAGAAAAGGGGCAAAAGTCGCATGGTTTTTAAGAAAAGTTTCAAAATAAGCCTATTTCTAAAAGGTCGGTGTCAGGGGGCATTGATCTCCAAAAAGTGCCAATTTGACACTTTAGTCGCACAACGGTGCACAGAGCGAAAAGCACCTAATAAAATAGAACAAAAGTGAGCTGATATCTCTATGGATTTTTTTTAAGAAGAAGTTCTTCATATGTTGGTAGAGAAAATCTTTTTAAAGTTTCGAAACAGGTATCTTCGAAAAATAAAGGGGATCCTTATTGATATTTCCAAAGAGATATCACATATTATTGACGAGATTTTCTTATTAACATTTGCGAAGAGATACCACATATTATTGTGAAGATTGTCTTATTGACATTTCCAAAGAGAAATCACATATTATTGACAAGATGTTCTTGTTGATATTTGCAAAGAGGAATCCCATATTATTGTGAAGATGTTCTTATTGATGTTTGCAAAGGGATTTCACATATTATTGTGAAGATATTCTTATTGATGTTTCCAAAGAGATATTACATATTATTGAGAAGATATATAGATATCCTTCAAGTTTTAATGGGTACCCTCTTTGATTTATTTAACACTATAACTCAATAAAAAGTCAACTTCGGTTTATTTATTTCATTTATTAACACATATTTTTTGTACTTAGTTTAAAATTACAACAAAATTATTTTGTTACATAGTTGTCCACAAAATTATAGGAGTGGAATATTTTTACTTGTTCTAACTATTTTTATTACCCATATAAAGCCAAATTTCAAACTTTTTATTCAGAATTTAAAGTAAATTTAAGAATGCATTTTATAGCCCATTAAATTTTTGTTTAATACACTACAAGTTTCAAAAGGCTAGGAATTTCTTCCATACAAATTATGCTCGGAAATTTTTCTGTTAGAAAGAATATGCATGAAAGGGCCAACAAAAAAGGCCTAAAACAACGCAATTTTGTAGCCATTTGAAGCTTGCACTTTTTTGTACTAAAATTGTATGGGCTACAAAACTGAATACCCACATATTTTAATTCTGAATAAAAAGTAAAAAAATTTCGTGAAAACATTTTGAATTTTAGTAATTTTGTACACAGTGTGAAATTTGGAATTGTATGGTTTTTGTTAGATAATGAGGTATAAAAATTAATTAACATTAAATAAACAAAAGGAAATAGTCAAAACTGGTCAACATATCGCACTCCTATTATTTTGTGCACAACTGTGAATATACTCAGCGCCAATATTTTATTTTGTCTTAATACTTTAAGTCCATTGTTAAGGTCATAAAGATTTTTATGTGTATATTGCTGGAATTATCTATTAAATACGATTGATAATTTGGGAAAAACTTATGTAGTCCCATTTTTTAACACAGATTTTTACAGCATTGTCTTTAATTAAAAAATTCATTATTTCATAAATATTTATATTGTCTGCTGGAAAGACTGTGACTATATGACCAATATGAAAAGTAATGACTTGAAAAATAATTTCATTTGTTGTTGTATGTAAGTTTAAATCAGGAACAAATTAACATAAGTATGCACTATTTTCTGGTTTAATAGCTTTAATAATTTTAAATGTATATTCTTATTGAAAAAAAAAATATTTAATATATAATTTGCGAATCTCTCTAGAGGTGATGTTTCTTGCATATTGCTTATGCAATTGATGTGCAGCCTCGAATCTAAACGACCATAAATATTTTAAAGGTCCTAATTTTTACAACGCTTTTATCAACTTGCAATGTTGTATGTCCAGACCACCATACTATAAATATAGCAAAGGTATTTATGGCAAACCTAGTCTAGATATCAACCTCGTCGTAGGTATCATATCAAAGACATACAATTAGAAAAACTCTAGACATAGATGTCGCCTCGCCAGAAGAAGTTAAAAATATGCACTACATACGCTACCGCGGAAATGGACGACATGCCATTTCGTTAAATGAAATTAATTGCTGCTATATGTATGTACTAGCAGACCCGCAAACTTCGTCCCGCCCAAAATTTGTATATATTTTATTGAAACTTTTTGGTCCAACATTTTCACCAACAATTCACGTTTACGATTTTCATTGGCACATTTGTCTGCTAAGATTAAGGTTTGGTGGTCATTTGCCGCTTTAAATAACCTAAGGAAAGTGTTATATCCGTTCTTGAAATTCTCCAGTTGTGCGGCATTTCATAGCACGGTTATTCGCAAAGCGATATAAATTTTTTCCCCTTCACTCCCTGGCGGCAACAATGACCCGGTTCTATAGTGAATGTCCTAGAAGCTTTACAGTATAGTAGGTGGCAATTTCAAATTGGATGCGAATCATTGTTCTACAGAAATGCAATATACATATACTTATTTCAGACGAAATACCTTAAAAGTTTGAACGCATAATAATATTGGAAAATCACATCCATTGGGCCAATTGCAACGCAGGACCGTCGATATACTCAATGGTGCATCAGGTCGATTAATCTGACCTTCACGGCCCCTTTTCTCACTTGGCAATTTTTAGTAATAGCTCGACTTCAGCACCACTTGGCAGCACGTTTTTGCAATAGTATTGCATACATATTTAAAACATTAGCCAAATCGGATCATAAATAAGATTTTTAGTAATAACTCAACTACAGCGCCAACTGTCGGATTAAATTGTGAAACTAAACCATCCAGAGACCCACTCAAATACACAAAAAGTTTCGTTAAAATCCGTACAACCATTTAGGAGGATTTCTCTCACCAACACACCTACAGAAGAATAAAAAATTCATTCAAAGATAGCTAAAGGTCGGTAGGTTTGTAGGCCTCACACCCCTTTTCAAATAGCCCAAATTTTCTCCATGAGTATGGGCTTGATTTCAACTATATACATATCTCCATACGAAGTTCCAGTACTGTACCATGAATACTTTCAGAGATATGCAGTATAAAAATTCGATTTATATGGGAGGAGCTACGCCCCCTATCCAACAGCTGCCCTATTTCTTCATGAGTATGCGATTGATTTAGTATATCTTCATACCAATATCCAGAACTCTACCATGAACACTTCCAAAGATAGGCAGTATGAAAAATTCGGTTTGTATGGAAGATGCCACGCCCCCTTTTCCAATAGTTCCAATTTTTCTGCAAGAGTATGCGATTTATTTCGTACATCTCCATACAAAACCCTAGAACTCTACCAAAAAATTTCCAGAGATAAGCAGTATGAAAAATTCGGTTTGTATGGGAGATGTCACACCCCTTTTTACTATAGCTAAAATTTTTCTCCAAGGGTATGCGATTGGTTTCGTATATCTCCATACCGATTTCCAAAACTCCATGCACACTTTCAGAGATATGTAGCCTGAGAAATTCGGTTTGTATGGGAAGTGCCACGCCCCCTTTACATATAGATTTTTTCAGTCTAAAACCATCCTTGGAACACGTGCGGCAGGTGGCAGTTTCAAAAAATTCGGTTCAGCCGCTCTCGAGCCTTGCGAAAACTAACAAACGGCTTTCTAAATATAAATTAGTTGAGATATATTATATATTATAATTATATTTTGACAGTATCCGTTGTTTCTGATTGGCGCAAAAAAATCTTGCCTAGTGACGAATTCGCCCCTTGATATGGTCGTTACTTAAAGCTATTTATATTCGAAATTGCATGAAAATTGGAAAACAGGAATCTATAAGCTTATCCAGGCAAAAAGCTACCTATGAACCGAATTTTAAGCAAATCGGACCATAAATATGATTTCTTCGAACAGATCGGTCCCTGGTCCACTTCTCGGACAAAATGGATAATATATGCTAATATATGCTAAAAAGCTACCTACGTACCGAATTTTAAGCAAATCGGACCGTAAATACGATCTTTTCGAATAGATCAGTCCCTGGTCCACCATCGTAACGTAAACGTGAAATGTTGGTGAAAATGTTGGACCAAAAAGTTTCAATAAAATATATACAAATTTTGGGCGGGACGAAGTTCTCCGGGTCTGCTAGTATCCTAATATATGCTAAAAAACTACTTACATACCGAAATTTAAGCAAATCGGACCATAAATGCGATTTTTTGGAATAGATCGGTCCCTGGTCCACTTCTCGGAAAAAATTGATCACATATGCTAACACATGCCAAAAAGCTATCTGCGCACCGAATTTTAAGCAAATCGGACCGTAAATTCGATTCTTTCGAATAGATCGGTCCCTGGACACTTCCCGGAAAAAATGGGTCATATATGCTAATATATGCTAAAAAGCTACTTACGTACTAAATTTTAAGCAAATCGGACTATAATAAGATTTTTTCGAATAGACCGGTCCCTGGTCCACCTACCCGAAAAAAAGTAAAATTTTTTTAGCCTAAAACATGGTGGTTACCTAAAGCTATTTGTATACAAAATTTAATGAAAATCGGACCAGCCGTTCGCGAGATTACCTGTTACAAAAAAAAAGGGACTTCTCTTAATATAATTAGTATAGATGTACATACATATGTACCCTGCAGTGAAACCTCAAACCAGTTAAAAAAATACTAGTTCATAAACTAGTATGTGCCTACCAGTTCGGCATTTTCGTTCAGCGACATCTGCCTTTGAATTACCAAAGCCTAAAATAAAACGCAATTAATTGCTTTTCTTACAAATGTCGGCTGTGGCGTCATGTGAAGACTACTGGTTCTGGGATCGCAGGTTCGAGGCCGCTTGGAGGTGTTGAAGATTTTTAAAGTTAGATAATTCTTTCAATTTAAATATAAATAACAAACTTAAAAATCTAGTTGCATTACAAAAAAAAAACAAATATATGGGAAAAAATACTTGTGCCATAAAAAAATAGAAAAAAAATATATATTTTTTTTAATTACATTTAAGAATAACAAAAAAAAACCAAAAAGAAACATTATAAAAATATGTTGGTTTTATTTGTCCCTCAGAACTTGTAACAACAGGTGAATTTTGTATAAATTCCTTTTGCTTGCACGATAATTGATCAGTACTTTTAGTTTTAGTATGCTTTGTTCGATGTTGTTGAAATCTGTACATATTATTAAAAATTTGATTGCATTTTTCTTCCATACAAATAAACTCGTAATTTGCTGGGACGCCATGGTCTGATTTTAAATGTTTAATCAGGTCGTTCGGTGTTCGATGACTTTTTGTACAAATGAAGCAAACAAGTAGATGCATTTTTCGCAAAAAGTATACAGGACAGGTATATCTATTATACTAGTTTTAAGAGACTTGCTACGCAGGAAAAATCCTCTGATTTTAATTTCAAAAAAATTGCTTCAAAAATGCCCTTACTTGCTTGCTTCTTTGTGAGTATTCTGTATTAAAAACATACGATAATTTTATAATAATATCAACACACTTCATGTAGGAACAGCACTTCCATTTTATGCCGTCGCAAAAGCATACAATTCGGAAATACACGTAATGTCGGTTCCAACGGCGATAATTCTGGGTAGACATTTTTCTTTTCTTTCAGCGAAGCGATTAATTATTTCCATAACTTTAGGTTGGATATCATTTGGTGTTGCAACGAAAGTGACAAAGTCATTTTGAGCATCGGCTATTGTCGGCTTATCGGTTTTATTAAGGCGCTGAGGGGGCAGCGAAATGCCTCATGCATTGTAGTGATGCAATATTTAGTATCTATAGATAGAATATCGATAGTGAAACAAAATTTAAACACTAAAGGTAAAACCAAATACCAACCGTTTGAAATGTCCTTGTTGTATAAATATTTTAAATACAATTCTCTGGAAGGACGATCCTTTATTTCTTTTCAAAAATATCCTATATGCTTTTATAAAAAGGTTCCAATTTCAAAAACAAGTTCCCCTTCACTGGGTATATGCTATCAAAGTCTATTTCGATCTAATACAAATGAAAAACAATTATATTTATAATATAACATACACTCTAAAAATTCTTTGTTTAAATTTGCACATATTATGATAGGTAACCAGTTTCCTCTCTTAATGAATGCAAATTTACACACTGCTTGCTTACTTCTCCTTATCTTATGTGTGGCGTAGAGTAAATTTCAAATATGTTTTTTGAGTTTTAAACATTTATTGTTCACATTTTCATAGTTTGCACATAAAATGTTTAAAATTTCTCTCTAAAAAATGTTCGTTTATATTTACGCATATAAAGAGAGGTAACCAGTTTCCTCTCCTAGTGTGTGCAAAATTAAACACTGTCTGTTTACTTTTAATATCAAATTTGTCACGTAGCGCACACAGAGGGTGGGTTTTAGGGTTAAATTTATTATGATTTAAGAAATTTTTATAGAAAAAAATTTCTTTTCCATTTCTTGTGCGTCATTTTGTAAGAATTTTTCTTTTTTCTTGAGAGCTCTTTAAAGTTTAACAGCGAATGAAAACATTGTCCTAAAAATATGCAATGCATGCTCACTTACTGTTGCTTTTTCCACTTTACAGCCTAAGTACCACTGATATGTACTAAACAAGCATTCGAAGATTTAATTTGCTAACTTGGAATTCGTTCCACCAAAATGAGCTACATGATAAGAATACAACTTTAGCTAAATTTTCGACATTCGAAGTATTAAAAAATGAGAAACCAGAAATCGACGAAAATGAATAAAAAGTGTAAAAATTTCTTGAAATTATTTAATTTATTTATATTAAAATTCTTTTGTAAAACTTTGTATTACTTTTGAAAGTTGAGTGCATCTTTAACCGTTATTTTTTTCATGATTTAATGATCGGATCTACCCCAAATTACGGGACGACCTTTAAGGTACTATCTTTCCGGTAAAAAAATCAGTTCACGCAATGCAAAGTTATGCGATGGAATAAATAGAAGAAGTAAAAATACTTCGAAGAATTGATAACCTCCCCTTTTTGAAGCCGGTTGAAAATGTCTGAGTTCTTTGAAAATTTTATGTAAATAAAATGCAATTTATGAAACTTTAGAAAGTTTATTTTTTTATTTCATTCTGTACATAGAACTTGCATAAATGTATTTTAAAGAGCGAATTT
This sequence comes from Rhagoletis zephyria, assembly GCF_001687245.7. Taxonomy (NCBI): domain Eukaryota; kingdom Metazoa; phylum Arthropoda; class Insecta; order Diptera; family Tephritidae; genus Rhagoletis; species Rhagoletis zephyria. Next base: position 12,950 of record NW_016163122.1, on the reverse strand, counting down.
TCAGTATTTTCTGATGATATATATTTAGAAGTATAAACTCTTTCCCCCTAAAAATATATTCCTGCGTGCGCCCCCGGCACTTAGTATTTATTATTTGTAAAAAAATATATTTTTGCTTTCAAAATGTTTGTAATTTTAAACATTTCACGTGTATATTTATGTGTATATTTTAAACAACTCATGTTCAAAATCAAATCTTGAACATCTTGTGCGTATACTTGAACAGATTCTGTTTGAAAAATAAACGCTTTTCAGTAGTAGTTTTACAAGCACTTTTTAGAGTGTAATATAATGCAATACAGNAAAAATAAACACTTTTCAGTAGTAGTTTTACAAGCACTTTTTAGAGTGTAATATAATGCAATACAATACACTATATGTAGTCATAAGCAATAACCGACTAAGTCGTAAAACCTAAATTCGAGAAAAAACGCTCGAAAGATTTGGATTGTAATGTTAGCCTTATGGGGAAACCTAAATACGTAATAACTTATACATAAATTATACCTAAATATACACCTATGTAAATACCTAATAATTTATGGGGAAAGCTAACGTACGATAGCATACATATATAACTTAATTCTTTCTTAAGTCGGCTTATGCGTTTATTGCTTATAAATGTCATAAACTTTAAATGCTTAACAAATATATTAAGGGGGTTCGCAAAGTACCATCAAAATCATATTATGAATTTTTGCAGTGTTAAAAAATAGTTGGTTGTCGTTTTAAGTTCTTTGGACATTTATTTAAGCCTTTAAAGTTTACGATATACAACAATACGACACTTACGACACCGTTGTGAATCCCTCAATAATACTATATAATATAACACAATATAGTGTAACATAATATAATATAATATAGTAACAGATACTTACGAGATCATAACCACTGTAGTCATTATACCGTGGCCATTCCGTAAAAGTGGCATTTAAGAAAGCGGTTTTCCTAATTTCTGCAACTCTAGACTGCGATGTCTCTTTCCGATACATTATAACCTGCTCCCATGGACTGCAGTTGTGCCAGCACTTTCTTTCGCAATATTCATATTAGTATTTTAAAAGTTAGTTAAGTATAGGATTTTAAAAAATGGATACAATACATACCAGTGGAAATTAATACAATTGGCTCTAACTCCTCTGACACAGTTTTTTCTGTGAAACCAGCTTTATTCACATTTGTCCAGCGTGAAAATAATTTGCCTGTAGGGGTTTTCTTGTTGTGTTTCCGAGCTATTAGTATGTTTCCTAAATTTCAAAATATTTGTATAAAATAAGATATGCAGTCTCCTTTAAAAAAATTCCCATCATAATTATAGAAACCCACATGTTTACAAGTTTTGAATATTTATTTTTCTTTTACTTAATTTATAATATTTTTTAATTAGAATATAGTTCATGAGCAAAAATTTTATATAGTTTTGTGTTAATGAACTTTATTCTAATTGAAAAATATTAGAAACCAGATCGCCCTCAACCGCTTCGCTGAGTGTATGAAATTTCTACGTGCTACATTGAGTAAAATTTATTTCAAGAAAACTCAATAAAAAGACAGGAGGTTTAAAATTTGTTTAATCATCTTCAAAATATTTTCAAACAAATACTTTCTTAAACTTCTCACTTGTCATACTTTTTCAATTACTTTTAACCTGAACTCAATTTGAGATTTTATACAGGTGGAAACCTCTTACATGTAGTTTTGAAATAAAACCCATTAAAAATCGTTTCGATTGATATACATATTGTAATAATTCATTTAAATTATTGAATAGTTTGAATTTAATCTTTTAAGCAACCTTTTTAAACCTCTTTCCTCTGGCACTCATATTCAAAATCATTTCGATTCATACCAATCTTCCATAATCTATTATCTACAACCTATAATGTATAATCTATAATCTATAATCTATAATAATATATATTTTGAAAGACGTTTTTTATGTGTTCGCAAAGCTCGAGAACGGCCGAGCCGATTATTTTGAAATTTTGAACACGTGCTTCAGACGTCCCAAGGATAAAAAGGGCGTAGCACCTCCTATACAAACCGATTTTTTCTTACTATATATCTCTGGAAGTGTTCATGATAGAATACCGGAACTTGGTATGGCAATATATGAAATCAACCTTATAGTCATGGAGAAAAATGGTGAGTGAAATCCTCCTAAATGCCCGGACCGATTTTAACGAAGTTTTTTGTGTACTTTTGAGTGTAGTTTCATTTCACCCGCAAGTTGGCGCTGGAGGTAAGTTATTACTAAAAATCTTATTTATGATCCACTTTGGTTAGTATTCAAAACACTAGATCGCCCTGACCCGCTTCGCTGAGTGTATGAAATATTTTCGTGCTACATTGAGTAAAATTTATTTAAAGAAATTTCAATTCAAAAACAGGACGTTTAAAATTTGTTTAACCCTCTTCAAAATATTTTCACACTTAAACTTTCTTAACCTTCTCACTTGTCATACTTTTTCAACTCTATTGAGATTTTAAACAGATGGAAACCCTTTACATGTAGTTTTGAAATTATTGCCTTTTAAAATCATTTTGATTGAAGCCATATTGTAATAATTCATTTAAATTGTTGGGCACGTTCAGAAGGTGCAACAGCTCAGTATCTGATTCAGACGTCCCAAGGATTATTATAGGCTAAATAATGTTAGATATATAGAGGGGGGGCGTGAAATCTCCCATAAAAACCGAATTTTTTATACCGAATATCTCTGGGTATGTTCATGGTAGAGTACTGGAACTTGGTGTGGAGATATATGAAATCAATCTTATACTCAGGGAGAAAAACGGTCTATTTAAAAAGAGGGCGTAGCGCCGCACAACCGTATATATAATTCATCTGTGAGAGATTTCTTTTGTGTTTTTGAGTAACTCTCTAGATAGTGTAGATTCACAAATTCACCCGCCAGTTGGCACCACTTTGGCCAATATTCAAAATATGTATCGGTAACGGTAAAGGCAATACTATTGCAAAAAAGAGCTGCCATAATCGCCAAGTTAGAAGAGGTGCGTTGATTGTCAGAATAAATAAACCTGTTGCACCATTGAGAATATCGAATTTTTATGTGTTACGATTGGCCCAGTGTATGTGATTTTTTCCAGTATTGTTATGCCTTACAGCTTCATTCGGAGACACCAGGGTTGAGTTGTGCAGGGGTAAATCTCAAATCACCACCGATAAATCAACCGCCGAAACCATCGCGCGCCTTTAACTGTAATAAGTTCAAGTAAACAAAAATTATTTTCAATTAAATTTCTTTCGTGAAGAGGAAATGTTCTTCAAGTATATTTCGTTATGAGATTAACCGTTCTATGAAATATTACACAATTAGAGAATTTCAAGAACTACATCACGGACATAACGTTAGGTTAATTAAGGCAGAAAACGACCCCCAAACCATAATCTTAGCCGATGAGCGAGCCAATGGAAATCTTAAACGTGACTTGTTGGTGAAAATGTTGAACCAAAAAGTTTCAATAAAAAAAATTATTTTTTTTGACAACCATATTCTAATTCTTCAGATGGCTTACGTATAGTTAATTTAAATTTTACTTTTCAAACAGGTGGCAGCCCTTTTAAAAATATATTAAACTGCAACTTTTTTAAGCCTTCCTGACATCACTTTTTTAATTTAATTTTCAAATAAATAGCTCCCTCAATTGAAGTTTAATTAGATTTTTTTGAAGGTGGCAGCCCTCATCCATGAGTAGAGAATGATTTTTTATATCTCCATACCAAGTTCCAGTAATCTACCAAAAATATTTCCTGAGAAATGCAGTATGAAAAGTTCCGTTTGTATGGGAGGTGCCACGCCCTCTTGCCTAATCGAGATTAAATGTATCCTATATTTTAAGTTGGGCTAAATAACAGCAGTGTACAAAATTGCATGATCATCGGTTGAATAGTTAAAGCGTGAAAGCGTAGCAAACTAACAAACTCACTTTCGGATTTATAATATTAGTAAGGAAGTAAGGATGTGTTGGTAACGATAAAGGCAATACTATTGCCACAAAAGGCTGCCAAGTGGTGCTGGAGTCATTACGAATAATCGCCAAGTTAGAAAACGCGCCGTGGATGTCAGATTAAATCGATCTGTTGCACCAATGACTATATCGAACGCTTGTGTGTTACAATTGGCCCAATGGATGCGATTTACCAGTATTATTATGCGTTAAAGCTTCATTCCGAGACGCCAGGGCTGAGTTGTGTAAATCGGTGTGTAAATCTCAAATCACCACCGATAAATCAACCGCCAGAACCATTGCGCGCCTTTTACTGTAATATTTAATTTGGAATAATTAAATTTAATTTTTAAAAAGGTGGCAACCCTTGCGAAAGACTTAAATATTATTCAAAACTTTTAAACTAAATGTTTCTTAACAATATTTCGTTAGACAACCATATTTTAATTCTTGTGATAGCTTGCGTATAATTAATTTATATTTGACTTTTCAAACAGGTTGCAACCCTTTTCAAAATATATTCGAAGTACAGCTTTTTAAAGCCTCTTGACATCCATTTTTTAATATAAATTTAAAATAACTAAATTACAGTTGAATTTAATTTTTTTTAAAGGTGGCAGCTCTCATCCGTGAGTAGATAATGATTTTATATATCTCCATGCCAAGTTCCAGTAATCTTTCAAAAATATTTCCTGAGATATGCAGTATGAAATATTCCGTTTGTATGGGAGGTGCCACGCCCCCTTTTCTAATCGGGATTAAATTTATCCTTTATTTTAAGTTGGGCTAAATGACAGCAGTGTACGAAATTTCATAATGATCGGTTGAGTAGATAAAGCGTGAAAGCGTAGCAAACAAACAAACTCACTTTCGGATTTATAATATTAGTAAGGATAGTAAGGATTAAATAAAGGAAAAATAAATATTCAAAACTTGTAAACAGGGTTTTTGCGAATATTCGCATTCGCATTCGCAACGGCGGAGCTTCCGCATTAATTTTAACATTCGCATTCGCTTTCGCATTCGCAATAATCAATGCGGAACTTTTGCGAATGTTGTGCAAGTGCACCGATAAAACGTATATATGGCAAATAAAAGGACAAATTGTAGCCAATATTTTTTCCTGTGGTCGTGGCAGTATTTGTGTAACAAAACTGGTCATATTTATCAACTTGGATAAAAATGTATTTAAACTTATTATTTCTTAAGCTATATAACTGAGCTATCAATGGGCAGGCATGCAAGTTCCAACTTCTACTTGACCTTTGCCGTACGTAAAAGGGAACCTAGCCTTTTTAACAATATTTTTGTTTTCTCTTCTTTCAATACCTGCATTGGTTTCTTTCTTTAATATGATTTTTTGGACCAATCTTAAAAAACTACTAGACACAAAAGAAGAAAGTGTGCACTGTAATTCTTAAACAAAATTTCGTGACTTGCTTTGGATGTTCGTTTCAATAATTTCAAATGGGGCTCTTTGGGGAATTTATTTTTAGCAAAAAATTAAAGAACAATAATTTTGTTTACTTGTCGGGCAATATTTTTTTCGGATGGATATATACTGTCCCTTCTTTGCTATTTAAAGTCAAAGAGTAAGCTCCTTCAATAGGGATTTCCAGCAGAAATGATCAACGTGTGGCTATAAAGAGCAGCGATGCTCAAATAATTAAAAAACTATAGGTCTGACCTTTAATAAGGTAAGAATTACGTAACTATCTGGGATTCAAATGGATTAAAAAAACGGGGTGCTTTTTTAAAAAATAACAGTGTTCTTAGCAAATTCCGCTGACAGCCACGACTTTGAAAACAGAATTTTGTTCAAAATTTTCATTCCAGGAAAACAATAATTTATTTTCCATATCCACCTATTTAGGTCGCTATAGGCAGGGATTGTTCAAACCAGTCGCAGAAGAAAGTATTTAAAATGAACTACAAAAACTAAAATCGAAAAACGCTGATGAAGTTACAGATTCCCCAAATTCTGAAACAGCCAAAGGAATGACAATGGAGAACATTTTTAAAAGGCTTTAGAAAAACCTGACACATCTGGTTTGGCTTTGTAAGCGCTGTTTAAAGAACGATCTCGCCATTATGCTAGATTCTAATTGTTTCTTAAAAATACTTGACTTCCGCATCCGCGGATGTTAGCTTTTAGATATTCGCATCCGCGGATGTCTAAAATTCCACATTCGCAACATCCCTACTTGTAAACATGTGGGTATCTACAACTAATTACGATAAGCGTTATATTTATATTTATTATATTTACCGGTTTTTCTTTTTGGAAAACTTCGGAGATGGCATTAGCCCATTTCTGTATTTCTGCGTATGTCATTTTCACAAAGTTTCCGACATAACTATCCACAATGCAACTTTGGCTTTTTGCATCCAGATATCCATATTTTTCGTTGTACTGTGCATTTTAAAAGGTTGATAAGCCTAGTTTTGTTTATTGAGGAGACTGGTGGCAACTGAGCGGAGGGTGTAGATTCTCTAGAAACACGCAAGTTTTATGAAATTTTCTCCAGCCAAGCTATAATTCGACTGTTATCCGATAACGTCTCCCTGTCACAGAGAAGTGGCATATTCTAAAAAGAATTTTAATTTATAAAAAACGTAAAAGATAATGGTTTATGTAAAGGAGACCGGCTGGAATCCAAGCAAATATTGGCATATAGGAATCGATAGCCATTATTAAGAGTCCAGTTCGGAAAAATTTCTGATATCAAGTTTTGTAACTCATACAATTTTGGGTACAATAAAGTGCAAGTTTCAAATGGCTACAAAATACCGTTGATTTTTGAATTTTTTTTAAGTTGCTGGGAATTTTCTTCCATATAAAAGAAACTGTCGAGCAACAAAAAAAATTGTCAAACATTGTAGCCATTTGAAACTTGGACTTTATTTACTAAAATTATATGGGCTACAAAACTGTATACCCGATAGTTTTCTAAAAATATTATTAGCTTATTCACTGTTAGTCATTGCGATTGCACACCGCTTTGTTGACTTTTTTTAATTTGTACAAAATTTTAATGTCGGATTTCAGTGGCTTTTGTTACACAATATGCTATAGTTTTATAAAAAATTAATGAATACTAAATAAACAAAAGAAAAACCGTAAATACTAAGGATAAAAAGGGTGCGCTTTCAAATCACAAGGAGTGTATTATGAGTAATTACTTACCATACTATTTCGCCATTCTCTAAGCCCCGCATTGAACTTAAACATTTCGCCAAAGAAATTCGTATCAAATTTATTGAAAAGCGTTAATACATCTTCAATTTCCATTTTTTTTCAAAATTAGGAATGCACTGATTCCATGAGTTTTTAAAAGAGTACACACACATTTTAAATAATGGCTTCGTTTCAATACACGGTTCTCCCATATTTGTTGTCTGATCCATTATTTAATTGTTTTAAATAATTAGCAGCGATATAATAACCGAAATTAATAGTAATAAATATAGTATATAAAATAGATCATCAAATTATTACTAGCACTTTTATCTGCACTCACTCCTTGCTGAACTAAAACTAAAAAACAAGAAGCATTTTGTAATTTCTTAATCGAATAGAAATAAGAAAAAATACAAAGTACCGTTGTTATTGGCGTCGAAAATATTTCACTTACATACATGGGTTGTATGCATTCATGAAGAATGCTTGCTATATGAGTGAATTAATGTGAACAATTCATGCGTAGTCATGAATTTCCACAAATAAATTTAAATTCTAGCAAGCTGCAAGCGAACGTACGTTTTTGTTGTTTCAAGTACGTTTCTTGATAAATTTGAAGTCGAATTTTTGTAATATTTTCAATATTGTACAAAAATTTTAGTGAACGGACGTGTTGTGCGATACTATTTTCAGCACTAACGGGCTTTTACAAGATATACATTTGCATATGAAAATGCTAGTTTTTTNAAAATTAGGAATGCACTGATTCCATGAGTTTTTAAAAGAGTACACACACATTTTAAATAATGGCTTCGTTTCAATACACGGTTCTCCCATATTTGTTGTCTGATCCATTATTTAATTGTTTTAAATAATTAGCAGCGATATAATAACCGAAATTAATAGTAATAAATATAGTATATAAAATAGATCATCAAATTATTACTAGCACTTTTATCTGCACTCACTCCTTGCTGAACTAAAACTAAAAAACAAGAAGCATTTTGTAATTTCTTAATCGAATAGAAATAAGAAAAAATACAAAGTACCGTTGTTATTGGCGTCGAAAATATTTCACTTACATACATGGGTTGTATGCATTCATGAAGAATGCTTGCTATATGAGTGAATTAATGTGAACAATTCATGCGTAGTCATGAATTTCCACAAATAAATTTAAATTCTAGCAAGCTGCAAGCGAACGTACGTTTTTGTTGTTTCAAGTACGTTTCTTGATAAATTTGAAGTCGAATTTTTGAAATATTTTCAATANGAATTAATGTGAACAATTCATGCGTAGTCATGAATTTCCACAAATAAATTTAAATTCTAGCAAGCTGCAAGCGAACGTACGTTTTTGTTGTTTCAAGTACGTTTCTTGATAAATTTGAAGTCGAATTTTTGTAATATTTTCAATATTGTACAAAAATTTTAGTGAACGGACGTGTTGTGCGATACTATTTTCAGCACTAACGGGCTTTTACAAGATATACATTTGCATATGAAAATGCTAGTTTTTTTATGTCCCCGTATATTAAAATGTATCAGAAAAGTATCATTTACATATGGGGATACATATCTTGTAAGAATGCTTTAATACTGTTCCATTAATGCATTTTTGTATGTTTGAAATATTAATACAGCCATATGCATACAGTAGTAGTACGAGTGTATGGTTAGAGTACGCATACGCTCTGAGAAACCACGCGTGTTAAATGCAAATGAAGGTTTATTTATACTGGCATGTATACACAGCAGCAAGCTCATGCCACCAACAGCGATGCCGTATGCATCAAATTTGTACTGGGCATGTACATACATAAACATACATATGTATGTATGTGATGCAAATAGGGAGAAAAAAGTAAGGGAGTGTCTATTCGCACTTTGCCAGTGTCACCAGTGTACCAGTGCCCCCAGTAACGCCAGTGTCACCAGTGTCACCAGTGTACCAGTGTCGGGAGTCTTCGGCTCTGACAGTGTACCAGTGTCGCCAGTGTCACCAGTGTACCAGTGTCGCAAGTGTCGCCAGTTTCACCAGTGCCACCAGTGTCACCAATGCCACCAGTGTCGCCAGAGTCACCAGTGTACCAGTGTCGCCAGTCTCACCAGTGTACCAGTGTCGCCAGTGTACCAGTGTCGACAGTGTCGCCAGCGTCACCAGTGTCAACAGTGTCGCCAGTGTCACCTGTGTCACCTGTGTCACCAGTGTCTCCAGTGTCACCAGCTTCACCAGTGTCGCCAGTGTACCAGTGTCGCCAGTTTCACCAGTATACCAGTGTCGCCAGTGTCGCCAGTGTACCAGTGTCACCAGTGTCACCTGTGTCTCCAGTGTCACCAGTGCCACCAGTTTCACCAGTGTCGCCAGTGTCACCAGTGTCGCCAGTGTCACCAGTGTCAACAGTGTCGCCAGTGTCACCAGTGTCTCCAGTGTCACCAGTTTCAACAGTGTCATCAGTTTCACCAGTGTCGCCAGTGAAACCAGTGTACCAGTGTCGCCAGTGCCACCAGTGCCACCTGTGTCACCAGTGTAACACTGTCGCCAGTGTCACCAGTGTCGCCAGTGTCACCAGTATTCCAGTGTCGGAAGTCTTCAGCTCTGCCAGTGTCACCAGTGTACCAGTGTACACTGGCCAGTGTCACCAGTTTACCAGTGTCACCTGTTTCACCAGTTTCATCAGTGTACCAGTGTCGCCTGTGTCACCAGTGCCACTAGTGTACCAGTATCGCCAGTCTCACCAGTATACCAGTGTCGCTGGTGTCACCAGTATCGCCAGTGTCACCAGTTTACCAGTGTCACAAGTGTACCAGTATCGCCAGTGTCACCATTGTCGCTAGTGTCACCAGTTTCACCAGTGTCACCAGTGTCACCAGTGTACCAGGTACACCAGTGTCGCCAGTGTACCAGTGTCACCAGTTTCTCCAGTGTCACCAGTTTCACCAGTGTCGCCAGTGTTACCAGTGTCGCCAGTGTCACCAGTTTACCAGTGTCACAAGTGTACCAGTATCGCCAGTGTCACCATTGTCGCTAGTGTCACCAGTTTCACCAGTGTCACCAGTGTACCAGTGTCGCCAGTGTACCAGTGTCACCAGTTTCTCCAGTGTCACCAGTTTCACCAGTGTCGCCAGTGTTACCAGTGTCGCCAGTGTCACCAGTGCCACCAGGGCAGCCTGTGTCACCAGTGTAACAGTGTCGCCAGTGTCACTAGTGTAACAGTGTCGCCAGTGTCACCAGTGTACCAGTGTCGCCAGTGTCACCAGTTTCACCAGTGTCGCCAGTGTCGCCAGTGTCCCAGTGTCACCAGTTTCACCAGTGTCGCCAGTGTCGCCAGTGTCCCAGTGTCACCAGTTTCACCAGTGTCGCCAGTGTCGCCAGTGTCCCAGTGTCACCAGTTTCACCAGTGTCGCCAGTGTCGCCAGTGTCCCAGTGTCACCAGTTTCACCAGTGTCGCCAGTGTCGCCAGTGTCCCAGTGTCACCAGTTTCACCAGTGTCGCCAGTGTACCAGTGTCACCAGTTTCACCAGTGTCGCCAGTGTCGCCAGTGTCCCAGTGTCGCCAGTGTCACCAGTGTACCAGTGTCGCCAGTGTCACCAGTGTAACAGTGTCACAAGTGTCGCCAGTGTCGCCAGTTTCACCAGTTTACCAGTGTCACCTGTTTCACCAGGTCCACCAGTTTCACCAGTGTCGCCAGTGTACCAGTGTCACCAGTTTCACCAGTGTCGCCAGTGTACCAGTGTCACCAGTTTCACCAGTGTCGCCAGTGTACCAGTGTCACCAGTTTCACCAGTGTCGCCAGTGTCCCAGTGTCGCCAGTGTCACCAGTGTAACAGTGTCGCCAGTGTCACCAGTGTAACAGTGTCACAAGTGTCGCCAGTGTCGCCAGTTTCACCAGTTTACCAGTGTCACCTGTTTCACCAGGTCCACCAGTTTCACCAGTGTCGCCAGTGTCGCCATTGTCACCAGTTTCACCAGTGTCGCCAGTGTACCAGTGTCACCAGTTTCACCAGTGTCGCCAGTGTCACCAGTGTCACCAGTTTCACCAGTGTCGCCAGTGTCACCAGTGTACCAGTGTCGCCAGTGTACCAGTGTCGCCAGTGTTGGCATATTGTTTTATATAGAAAAGCGCCGCAGACGAAATCGGCCAATTTTTTAATCCTTTTTACTATACATATCGAGCCATAACCGCCAAAATAACGTAAGCGACATTTTTTTCAAAATTTCCTTTTTGATGCAGAAATATATCTAGATGCTCTAGTAATATTTCTGCATCAGAAACAAAATTTTTAAACAAATGTCGCTTACGTTATTTTGGCGGTTAGGGCTCGATGTATTGAATATTTTTTATAGAAAATGCGCCGTAGGCACTGGTGACACTGGCGGCACTGGTGACACTGGTGACACCAGCGACACTGGTGAAGGTTAGGTTAGGTTAGAATGGTGGCGGAAAACTATTACGCCCAAATAGCAGCTAAGTGCCCTTATGATACCATATACCTCGAATGAGTATATTAGAACCAGCCTGCGTGGCTGATGAAGTTGAGTATGTTGTGCAGACTTACATCAGATAGCTCTCGTAACGATGTGAATACATATGCTCCCAGCATGGTATTTCTGCTACTCATTAGAGCTGGACATTTACAAAGCTCTACTATTTCCTGCTCGTTCTCATCTCTGCAGCTTCTACAGAAGTCGTTGTAGGCGATTCCCAGCCTTTTCGCGTGGGTACCAATCGGCCAATGTCCAGTAAGAGTCGCAACAAGCCTAGTAACGTCAGATCTGGGTTTCCTTAGTAGGTTTTGTGTTCTCTCAGGGCTGTACGCAGGCCACAATAGTTTGGATATTCGGCAGCCTGCCACGGTGGGCCCTCTTTGGTCCGATTTCCGGAGATTGTGGAGAAATATGTCTTTATATAAGGTTGCAATTCGGGATGAGATCCGGTCCTCGATCGACACCAATGGCTAACTCGTCTGCAGCCTCATTTCCGTGAATGTTGCTATGACCAGGGACCCAAACTAAATCTAGATCGAGTTGACGACTTACTGTATTTAACAGTGTCCTACAGTCCTTGATTAGTTTCCACCTTGTTGTAAAAGACGCTAAGGCCTTAATGACGTGACGTAATCCTCTACGTTCTAAGAGATGGCAGCCTTCGGCTATAGCGAATTCTTCTGCTTGGAAGACACNGACGACTTACTGTATTTAACAGTGTCCTACACTCCTTGATTAGTTTCGACCTTGTTGTAAAAGACGCTAAGGCCTTAATGACGTGACGTAATCCTCTACGTTCTAAGAGATGGCAGCCTTCGGCTATAGCGAATTCTTCTGCTTGGAAGACACTCTCGAAATCGGGCAGATGAATTGATGCTTTTACTCCCAGTGACTCAGAGTTAATACCTGCTGCAACTCCACGTTCCATTTTGGAGCCATCCATGTACATATGATGTGTCCAGATAGAGATATCAAGTTCCCCATCCCAGTCGGCTCTCGACGGAAGAATGGCCCCGAAAGGCCTGTGAAACTCTACCTCAGGTCGAATGTAATCGGTTGCCAGCCTCAACTTAGGTGGCAAACGGGAAATTATACTGCTATGCCCGATCGTTCTTTCTTTCCATATACCTANATGTAATCGGTTGCCAGCCTCAACTTAGGTGGCAAACGGGAAATTATACTGCTATACCCGATCGTTCTTTCTTTCCATATACCTAGTTCTCTAAGTCTTATAGCCGATAGTGATGCGGTATGCTGTATGTGAAGGTCTATAGGAAATAGGTTTGTAATAACATTTAGGTCATC
>NW_016163121.1:0-38326 GCF_001687245.7 Rhagoletis zephyria | reverse complement strand
TTTACGAGGGCGTGCTGTGCAGAAAATATATTAGCCAAGGAAGAGCAACACTTTTAATAGGCTAGTACTAACCCCCCTTTACAGGCAGACCTAACCGGTGTAAGAGTATTTCAGAATTCTGAGAACAATTAATGGTTACTATCGTGGGCCGAAAATCCGTTTTTTAGAATTTTGATTGGTAATAGCAAAAATATGGTTCATTATACTCTAAAAACAATCTGTGTGAAAGATGTAAATTTTTGGTCTATATCTTAGGCTCATACACTTAACAAAAATTTCTTTGGCGTAGTTTTACCTAAAAATATCTTCTCTCTTCACAAAATTGGAAAATTGCCTCCACACCGTGGCATATTGGACAGGTGCCCGAGGTATATTTTGTAGTTGGTTTTGGAACGCAAACAAAGTTTGAAATTTTAGAGTAAAATGTAAACAAAAATTACAATTTATAAACGAAATTCTCATCAAAATAAAATCATCTGTTACCAGTTCAATATGCTTTGCTTTATACAAAATATTCCACGCAAAATTATAAATTCAGAAACCATCTGCATACGTGCTCCTCTCCCTATTCGAATCACAAGTGTCCAGACTTAAAAATAAAACTGGTTCATAGTCATGTCATTTTAATGAGCTTTTAATAAATAAATTACCAGGACAATTGACGAAAAAAGAGGACTGTCCCGTATAATACAGGACGGATGGTCACTGTAGGCATGCATATCTTTTATTATAGAAAGAAGTACAAAGTAATAATGTTTCTATCAGCGAAAGTCCCTATAGTCTTGATCAACTTTTCGGAAACGTGGCACATCGCTGACATTACTTAGTCACGTCAACTCCTCTTTATGCTGGTTTTCTGATCATTGATAATGGAATAATCGTTAGCTGACTGAACTCGGTTTGGTAATGCCTGGAGGCATATAACTCCATACAAACACTGGTTTGTGATCTTCTGAGAACCGAGACGACTCTGACGACGAGGCTTAACAACAAACAAATTGATGAACGTTTGACGTTGAAATGGTCGAGATGAGGAAGAGAACAAATCCATTCACCACTTTCTATGTTAATGCCCAGTTTGCCATATAAAACGGGTCAAGCACTTTTGATATCGCTTTTTCATCTGCCTGATAGGGATAATGGAAAAGGAATTATCGAACCACCTCAATTCCATCTGGGACAGTATAAAAGCGGGGATTGGAGTATGTGCGTGCTCCTTTCACTCTTAGATCGCATTCACAATGGGCGAACATTTGTATGTACATACCTTCCTTTCAAAATGAATAACTGAAAAATCAGGCAAATAAAATACCCAAGAAATGTAATATTATTTGAAATTAGTAGTTTTTTCTCCTTCATCTATTACTTTTCAGCTAGCCCTCGTAACAAAAAAGTCGCCGTTGGCAGTGACGACAGCAGCTACGGAAAACAATTTATCTCTATGTACATATAAAATGTCATATTTGCATACATATACATATGTATGTATGTACGTATGTGCAGATAGGAGTCAGTCATACTTAATGGATATTTTTGATTTGCCGAAAGCTCAAAAGATCTAAGGCTCGAGAATTTTGAATTTCGTATGTACTACGTGTACATAACATTTGCGTAATGAAGACAAAAACCAAATAATTTATGTGCATAGATATGGAAATTTATTTGCTAATATACAAATTTAAATATCTAATAATCAAATTTTTGAAATGTAAAAACATGAAACATGTCGTAAAAAACGCTGGTGGATATTTAAATACTCCTTCTACAATTATGAAGCCTATATTTCTTTGCAATTTGGTTTTTTCCTTTTAGTCCTTGAGATGAGGCCAGTAGACCGATTGCTTTTAAGTGCTGTGTGTGCGTGTGTGTTTTTCCTGGCATTGTTTTAAGGACATACATAATACATAACTAGATTATTTACTCATATATGTACACAAATGAAAATTGAAAAGCATGTTGAATCTCTTCTGTTGAGTGGAATTTCTTCCATCAATACCAGTAACCTAAAATCTGGGTTTGTTGGACATTTTAGCATCAGTTTTGAATGAGTTCAAAATTATCTCCTAAATGAATTTGATTTACTTATGTCATTAAAGTGAAAATTTTGACATTTGGTGTATTCAAAAACTTTACTGCAAACCAGAGTTCCCGAAATCTTAACGAAATCTTTAGGAGCATCTCACTTCTGTAACGCTTTTTTTATGAATCTTCACAGAAAATGATATGAAGTACGAAAAATAATCAAGATTCTGCAAGAAATTCTTCACATAGTAGCATTACTTTTATTCCTTTACCGATTTTATTCCGAAAATTCGTAAAAGAATCGAAGTGTGCACAGTTTATTTCCTTTTAGAAAATTCGCCAAAAAATCGGATGAGATCTTTACGATTTTTTTTTTAATTTCTCTTTTTATAAAAAATCAAGCAATGTTTTTTTGGTTATTTTTTGCTATTTTCCCAAATACCATAAAAAGGACTAACTATAGAAGATTAACGGCGCAGGATGATTAAAATATTTTTCCTTTGTATTCAACATGGAACTGGTGAGCACATCCTGTATCTAAATTATAAGGATCATAAGGTTTACTAAGGCAATTTAAAAAAGGCATAGACAACGATGGTAAATTTTAATTATTTAACTCATAAAGCTGAGCTAAGGAAAACGGCATACGTTGTCCATAACAAAAATATTTTTTTTTTATGATTTATTTTTGAACTAATATTCGTCATCCCTTTTCAAGTTTAGTTTACAGACAAAACGGTTTCGGCGTTGTGCCATCTTCAGTGTCATTGTTCGTTCTACCTGGTTCGAGGTTTTGTCCTTAATTTATGGTCATTTAACTTAGGGAATGAGGTTGTTCACGCTTGCCTGGTTAACAGGTTATCTGGTTAAAAATTATTATTGTGTAGTGTATTTTATTTTTGTAAACTGAATAAAAAATATAACCACATAAGCTGATAACCCGACAAGCGTTAACAACCTCAATGTGATTCTCGTCGATTATTCAGTTTTAGAAATGCCGTGGTTTCCTTTTTTAAGGTGATGGGTTTTATTGTCGATGTATGGTTTTATCTGCAGGAAGGTAAAAGTCGGTGATTATTGTCCTGGCAGTACTTTCTGGTGTGTTCGGAGTGTCCATGCCCGTGCTGTTATCTAGTACGTTTCGTCATTGGCCTTTATGTTAAACATGAGGTTTGCAAAATTTGACTCTGGTGTTGCGCTCGGTTTCTGTATCTCTTTGTTATAGTATTTTAAATGTTCGCAGAATATTGTTTTTTTTAAGTCCTGTTTGACCTTTATAACAATGCTGGCATTTCTAAGTTAGTTTATACAGTCCTTGTTTACCCTATGGGTTTTCTTGATTTGTGTTGTTCCGTAGCATCCGTCCCACGTTATTATTTGTCCTGAATTATGCGCGAAGGTTGACTTTCCAGTTTACGTTACTACCGCCAAATTTTTTTCATTGTTTGCTTCTTTGTTTGGCCTTTTGTTTTGTGCTCCCTTCGGATTTCCTCTACCAGATTTCTCTTGTATCCACTACTAGCCGCTATGGCATATATTGCGTTCAGTTTATTTTTGTATCGTTCTTTTGTTAATGGTATTCGATCAATTCAATTGATCGTCTGTCTAAAGGCGGCTTTTATATGCTGCTGAGGATGGTTCGAAGTATTATAGTATATTATATCTGTGGCTGTGGACTTCCAAAAAATTTCATATTGCAGACTTTTGGTGGTTTTATTTATTTGAATTTTTATATCTATGGCCGCAGCCATAACAAGAAGATTAATTCGCCTGATGATGAGCTTACCAGTCGAGGATGCAGAACGCTCGGTATTTGCGCTGGTTCCTCATCCTCATCCTGGTGGTGGGTGTGCTTGTACCTGCCATGTGCATTTTTATGGCCTTTTTCTATTGTAAAAGAGCGCGGGAATGCCGTAGCTCTTCTTTGAGCGAAGCTGGTTGCCTCTGTTGGCATTTCCTGAGGCGAGTTTTCCCTTTTGTATTTAAAACTGGTTTCCGGGTCGTTTCATATTCGAAGTACGCTATTCACCGCAACTAGGCTTTATAAAGGCCCACAGACCGGCTGATCCTTGATAAAGATCACATGACCACTTGATCCGGTGTTGAAAGTAGAAAGGAAAGAGGTCTGTGTAGTTAGCTGAAGTAGTTTAAGCTCAGTTTTATAAATATAGAACTTATTATTCCTTAGAAAAAATTGTGCGCAGCAATTCAATTTTTTGAAACCCATAAAAACTGGCGTTTTCCTTAAAATTTGTCAGTTTAATGTCTGCACCACAATTATTTAAATACTTCCACGGCCATTGCCTTTGCACAAATGAAGTAGAATAAGGAGAAAAATAAAAGAAGGAGAAACCTAGAAATAATCGTACATACTTAGACATGCAAATTTCAGGCAACAAACTATGCGGATTTCGCGCTGCTGTGCATTTCTGGGTCGACGCCAAGCAGATGCGGCGACGTTGCAAAACATTCTTATGGCTTTAACCGCCTGTGGCGCACTCCGCAGTAAATATATATAGCTTCAATATGCTTGCAAAAAAATTCTTTCGCACAAACTTGTTTGTGCTAATTGCCCCGATTTCGCACTAAGCTCTTCTTCTCTCGTATTCTTATTGCGTGATTTTGTTCTCCTACATTTACTACACTTTTATATGATTTTATTTTCTCACTTTTGCTTATTTTATTCCCNGGTTTGGGTAACCCACCAAGTGGCTGTCGGCTAGTCTACATATGTAGGTACTGCAAACTGATAAAAAGCCAAAGGCAAACAGTACAGGCAGTAGCTACAACAGCTAAATAAGTAAAG
Source organism: Rhagoletis zephyria (assembly GCF_001687245.7). NCBI lineage: Eukaryota > Metazoa > Arthropoda > Insecta > Diptera > Tephritidae > Rhagoletis > Rhagoletis zephyria. Next base: position 33,498 of record NW_016163121.1, on the reverse strand, counting down.
ATGGCGTACGTGCTTAGCGGAGTGTTGCTCTGGCTTAGCGGCAATACTACCAACAACTGGTATACATAAGTATGTTAGTCAAGACAAACCAAAACCGACAATAAAGAGGCCACCCACTAACAGAAAACCGAAAACTGCAGCTCTGTGCTGCGTCGAGCAAACACTGGGTGCATTAAGTTGTAGGCAGACGAGAGTGGAGGTGTCCCACTCTTCGCAGAAACGTGTATTTGGTAGTTTACTTGGCCTCACGTAATTACGCGAATATACATACATATGTACACTATTGTTGCATGAGACGCATCGCATTCGTATTGCACGTGCACCATTAGCCGATATTAATGTTGTTGCTTCGTTGGTTTACTGCTCGACAGTTATTAGACTGCCAACGCTACGCAGCCAGCACCACAGCCACCACTTTTTGTTGCTTTTGTATTGGTTTGCGGCTGTCTGGGTGCAATTTCACTGAACTTGTTCGCTTGCTTGCCTGCAGTCGCTGAATTACGGACAGGTAAATCGTGTACGTAGCGCAATAAATCGGTAAGTTGAATTATTAGCCGTAAAACTAATTATTAGCAAGTGCACTATGGTAGCTTTTCGCGTGCGCACTAGCTCAACACTTTAATTAACTCAGCTACACTTGTGCTGTTGTGGATACAAGTTGATCTTTAAAAGTTGAAGGGGTTTAAATGAAATTTCAATGAAATTCGCTCAAAAGTTATGCCGAGACTTTTAGATTTCTATATTAGCTTCGCATGATGTGCCAGTAAACCACTTGAAGATGAGGATTACCTGGCAATGCTGCGCAGTGCGGTTGACAGCAGTTAATTCGAATTGAGAGGCCAAGGTCGGGCTTATGACTATGTAGCTAACTACTTCAGATATCAGATAGTACTTAACGGGAACTTTAATAAGTTTAAGCATAAAAGGGTGAGCTAAATGTGCTTGCGCTAATCCCAATATGAGTACGAATATACTTGCCTTTGAATTATAATTCGTATATTTATGACAAAACAAACTAAGCAATTTTATTTTATTGATATTTTAAGAGTCGAGTAAGTGTCTTTTAAGCTATAGGTTTACTCAATAAATTGGGCTTTCGACATAAATTTCACGGACATAACTTCCACCGAAATGTGACATAAATTCCATGAAAGTTATGTCGTGAAATTACTACCTTCGATCGTTTTTGGTCCATGGCAGTAAGGTATGTCATTACTTCCATCGATCTGATTCACGAAAGTTGAGATATACATAAGTTCCATGATGATTGTATATTAAATGAGGCGCTCACTGCACAAATTGATGAACTCCACTTTTTAAAAAATCTTAAGTTTTAATGTCAAAGCTCAAAGTCCGGCGTGGTCATGGAATATTATTATGATTCTGTTACAATCCTTCAAAGATGGAAAATTTTGTATAAAATTTTAAAATTGGATTTATATACATAGTTATAATGAGGACTATACAATGAATGAAAGTTGAAAATTATTTAAGTTGAAGTCAACTACTGGGCGAATGAGCTTAAAAATTGTTATTATTATTATTATTATTGTTATTATTATTATTATTAAGTGCGGATAATTTGTCGATTTAATTTTCATCCGAAACCATGTGTTAGTAAGCATGGCTTACGCACCTATTTCAAAACACAATAAAACTAATTTCCACAACGGCTTATACGACCATTCTTTTCAAACGTTATTGACCTAAAAACGCTAGCCTTATTCTAAAGTAAAAAGATTATAACATCACCCACAAACATTCAAGAAATCGAAAAGTCTCCATTTGTAAATTCCCAAACCGACTGCTTCTCAGAAAAAAAAAGCAAACAAACAAACTATGTCACCCTAAAAGCCGTTAAGACAATGATAAATGAACGAAACTGAAAGTCAGTGGAAGTCACGATAAACAAGAAAAACTGCACTTACATAATATGTATGTATGTATATGTGCACGCACACACACACACACACACACATGTATAAACGTACAATGGAAAGTATTTTGAGGACAAATTTTCTTTTGTTTTTCTTCCTTGAAAGCCCACTTAACTATAAACATTTACTAAAAAGAAAAATGCCCAACAAGCATTTGCAAGCGTGTATTTTTAAGTTTTATCTGCTTTATTTACGTACATTTCTACATCGCCTCTTTTTACGAGACTTTTTTTTTGTTGCATTTTTCTACACCTTTTTTTTTGTACATTCCTGCCATTTACACATGTATTCACAACCACACCCACGCAAATACATGAAAGCTCTGTATAAACGTAAAAAAAAGCACTGTTTTACTTTCCTGGTTTTTGTTCCTAATCCGAAATTCCACGCAGTCCGCTGCACTTTAATGGCTGCTGTCACAAGTCGATTTGCACCGCAAAACATATAGCAGAAGACCGACCAAGAAAAGTGCGAATAAAGCAACTAACTGTAAATGTATGCGTGCAAGTGTGTGTGTGTACACATAAAAAGCTTTGTATAAGAAATGCAGCGCCAGCAATAAAAACACAAAAAAAAAATGTAAGAACGCAGCAAGCATTTTCCTCTGCAACGCCCCACACTTCACTACACTGCCACGCCTTATTTGGTACGCTATTTTCAGTTCGCAGTTGAGTTTTTCACTTTTATGCATTTTTTGTTTACTTCTCTTTTCAATTTTTCCATGCCGTGGGCGCCTGCATTCTCTTCTTGGCTTAAAAGCGTACGTAGCAGCGAATGGCGCTGGTCAAAAAAAAAAGCTTTACCGCCCATGTCAGCGATCCCACTTTCGCTTCAACGTTTAGAGTAGAAGTACAGTAACAAATTAAAAAAATGCAATTTGGTTTTGGAAAATATTAGGCACTGCACTATTGCCAATGAGCTTCTCAAAAAAATTATGATTAACCACTTCAATTATATTTGAATCGATTACCGAAAAGTGTTAAAAAATCTAAATTTTTTGGAAGATTTAAGACAGTTTTTAATTGAAAACAATTATCATATCGCACATCTAACGATTTAAAATTTATGGCGATTTTCTTCATACATCAATGCATTGGATTTCAATCCAATTAATTAGAATTTTTATTCTCATGATTTTATAATAATAATAATAATAATAATAATAGGTTGGCGCTTACACATGTGTTTGTGTTTGGCCGAGCTTCGCCTCCGATTTATGGCGTGCGCCTTGATGTTGTTGTAAGCAGTGCGCGCTTCCACTCCGCAGCGCCTGGGTTCAAGCCCTGGCTAAAGCGACATCGCAACAAAAAATATAGAAAAAAGATTTTTTCTAAACAGCGGTCGTCCCGGGCGTAAAACTGTAGGTCCCTCCGATTTGTGTGACAACATCAAGGCGCACGCCACAAATCGGAAGAGAAGCTCGGTCAAACACTAACATATGTGTAAGCGCCAATCTATATATATATATCTCCGTCCCCCTCCCTGCCAGCTCGTCGGCTTGGCAGTTCTTCGGAGGTCCCATTTGATGCCAGCAGCTTGAGAGTCTTCCTGCATTCTATGGCTACTTTGGGCGTTGCTTCGTTAGAATTGGCCTGGGAAGCCTGGCTGTCAGAATAGATAGCAATAGGACGACCTGCCTCCATGATGGTGTTTAATTCTGCTTGAAAAACGCTACAATGGTAAGGTAATCGAAAACTGAGATTTAGCGCGAGTTCGTCATAGTAAATCCCGCTACCCACTCTTTTGTTAAGCTTAGAACCATCTGTATATATGGCCGTAGACCCTGGGTTCAGGTCTGTGGCCTTTTCCCACTCGTTCCTCTCTGGGATTCTTGCTGAGAATTTGTTGTCTTAACAGAGTAGAGGAGTGGTATAATCTATCTGTCGTAGATTATCCTCTAGAGTTCCTAGTACTTCTGCGTGTTCGAATCTAAGGTATCTCTAGATTGAATTTAACCTGGCCGCACTACAGCCGGCCTGAAATTTGCCGTAGAGATCCACAGGTGGAAAATTTAAGATTATTTCCAAAGATTTCGTGGATGTAGTGGGCATGGAACCCGTCCTCTGCACACTTTCCACCTGGCTCGTAGAAAATAATGGGCCTTATCACAGCTGTGTACATCCAGTGGTTTTATTCCCCATTTTTTGCCTATAGCGGACTTACAGGCATAGAGGGCGGTATTGGCCTTCCTGGAGCGGTATTCAATGTTTCGCTTCCATACCAGTTTCTTGTCTAGAGTAACTCCAAGGTATTTGACCTCGGTTGCGAGAGTAAGTGCCACCCCGTTCAGGGTGGGAGGTTTAAATTTGTTTTTGAAATAATCGATTCGAGTCCTCACTTAAAAAAAAAACGCACTTTTCAGCCCAATCTACAGCATTCCCTTCGCGCTGTATAATGATGCTTGCAACAACGTAAGTAAGCAGCTATCTTATTTTTAATTCCCCATTTATCCTCAGATTAGTTGCAGTTTTATTGCCTGCTGCAGTACTCTGCCGTTGCCGCGGCATGCAACGTAATCATTTTAGTTCGTTTATATGCAACACGCACAAACATCAAACTTAGGTGTAATGGGCAGGAATGGCGATGCTGTGCATGCGCGCCGTTTAGCTGTAGGTGCGCCCTATCAACGCTGCAGCAGAAACAGAAATATGTAGGAGCCGCTGCGGCAAGCGCATAAATCACTTTACGCATTTCAATTCGTCTTTGTCTTGTTTTTGCACGCGCGCTCTCGAAACGCTTTCACCTTCATCCTTCATTTTCCATTCGCCAACATTTCCGCATTTTTTGTTTTTTTTTGTTGTGTGTTTTTTTTGCGAAGTTTCGTTTATTGCTACGTTTCTTGTTGCTGCTTGTATGTAAATTGATGTGTATGTATGTAGTCCGTGCTAAACCATTTACTTTTTTGAAATTCCAAGCCATTGCACCATTAGCAATACAAAAGATTGTTGCTCGTGCTTTCTTTGGTCGCTGTTCACGTTTTCTGATGTAGCAACAGAAAGATGTAATTTTTTTTTGACTTTTCATATGCCAGCTGCAGTTGAATGCATGGTAAAGCGCGTACTTGGACAATTAAAGTTGCCTGCAGAATTTTTTTGACCAAATCTTTTATGGAAGTGCAGCTTCGTCTGCGTGAAGTTACTTAAAAATGTTGCTTATGGTCTCAGGGTTCCAGGGCATAGTGAACGTATCGAATTTCAACTAATTTGGCCATTTCAGTATAGAAGAACCACTTAACTTTCGGGGCCAGTAACTTTTAAAATATTTGTGCCGTTTCAATAAATAATGTGTTCGCAAAAAATGGTTCACGTGCAGATAATTTCTAATAGACATTTAAGAAAATGATCCATAGATTGTTAAAATTATTTTGATAGTTGTAAATTAACCAGACCCACCTACCGACAAGTATTTCGACCCGATGAATCCGAGTCTAAGGTCAGTTCAAAATTTGGAGTAAATTGCTAATTTTTTGCCATTCTTTTTTCACCATTTTCGCAATTAACTCGAAATTTAGGAGGTGTACGAGTCAAATGGATCTCATATTCGGATTCAGTAGGTCGAAGTACATGTTTATTTAACTTATGAAAAAGTCAGGTATGAATTTTAAACATGTGGCAGCTCTCTTTAAAATATTTTTACAGCAAAGCTTTTCTAAATATCTCTCGTTGGTTGTCGATATTGTAGCACTTTACTGAACTTATTAATAACATTGAATTTAACATTTAATTCTCTTAAAAATGTTTTTATAACATTTTTTATATATCGCTGATTTGGCACAGATATAATACAATTTCGTTGAACATATAATTTAAAACAGAATTTAATTTTTTAAACCGGTGACCACCCTCTTCAGAAGATACGCAATATATTAGTCCAGATGATAGGTAACCTGCATTCAAAATCGTATACAAAAAAGGGCCAAAAACCAACTTCCACACTCGCTCAAAAATGTTGAAATTTAAAATATTAGACGGTTTTCATTTAACTAGTCAACTAAAATAATTTTAAATTCATTAGCTGGTGGGAACTAGGAATGTTATTTCCTTTATCCTGGAAATTTTTAGGTCCTGAAAATCCCGGGATTCTGGGCAATTAATCCCGCTATTTTCGGGATTTTTAATTTGCACTGATGGTAATAATATAAACTCCTTTTCTTGACCAGTATTGGCCATATTTTTTATAATTGGCTAACTCATTACCAGGGAACGGATTTTATGGAAATTGCCTCTTTTTCTGCTAAAGAGATAGAGTATATTCGATTAAGAATGTCCACGATTTAGCTTTCCCTGATTCCATATATACACAATTGATGTTGCTTTTTATTGCCTTTTTTAAGATATTTGCCTTTTTTTGCCTTTTCCACCTTTACAAAAGTGATTATAGCATTTACATTTTTTTTTTAAAGATTAAAAAATATACACATTGCCCATGCGGCTTATAGAAGCGCAGAGACCTCTTGCCAAATTCGTGTTGGTAAAATTCAAAGCCGTTTTCTCAGCTAACGAAGGCTTGGACACAAAAAGGGAGTGGATAAAATTGTAAAGGGCGAGGAAAATGCCCTTATTCCTGATAATATGAACGTTTCAAACGTCCCATATTTAAATTGGGCTCCACTTGTATCTCAACTTACGTCGAGCGCACATTTAGTACATTCAAGGCTTTTCTTCGCGAAAATCGAATGAAAATGCTGCCAGAAAACTTCAAAATGCATCTTGTGGTTCAATGTTACTACAACTATTCAGATTAAAGTTTTATGAGTTAGAAACTCGAAAGGATAAAATAGTCAAAGATTCAAAGTACAAATTTTTCATATAATGAAACTAGTTCATAGTTTTTCTCTTTTTACTTGTAATATAAGCATTTCTAAAATAAATATAATTTTTGATTGTTCTTCGTATTTTCTATCTTTTTTAGTGCCTTATTTTGCTTTTTTTGCCTTTTCCTGCCTTTTTCGCAATTTTTTTTGCCTTTTTTGCCTTTTTTGCAACATCTAGTGCCTTTTCCTGCCTTTTTCGCTATTTTATTTTGCCTTTTCCAGCCTATTTCGTTATTTTATTTTGCCTTTTTTAGAGGTTTTTAGGTCCTAAAAATCCGTTCCCTGCTCATTACACATATAAAACCGAGCGTTTTTAGTTTTTCACTCTGATGTCACTAATTAAAAAATTCACTGAAATGTGCTTAGAAAAATGTGACTACAAAATGAAAGGGCAAATCCTGTAGAATTCAAACAGATTCAAGATTTTTTTGCAGAAGGACTGGTTAGTATTGAAAATGTCCTTTTAAATTTTATCCTTGAAATTTTGCAAAATTTGTTTTTTTTTTTATTTAATTTCGTCCTCCTAACTTTATCAGCTTAAAAAATTATCAACTCGTCCTTGTGAATCCCAAAAATTTAAATTTTTTAAATTCTAAAGAAATTTCCTCTTTCCTTAGGTACCCATATTTTTTTCTACACTGTATTGAACTTTTTAAATAATTTTTGAAATTAATCGTTTCTTTGAAATTACAAAGAGTCCTTTAAAATAAATTCTTACGTCTGAGAAAAAAATAAAAACACCTCCTTAAATAAAAAAGTAGGTTTCAAACCTATCTATTATTATTTATTTCATGGTAGGAGAGCTAGAAGCAATTTTTTCGGTTTAAATTGTTGAAAAATTATGAATATCTAAATTCCGGGACAAATCCCTGGATCCCAGGATTGTAATAATGACAACCCGATAATCCCCGGATCGTAAAAAAACGAAAAATCAACGCCCCTAGTGGGAACTTTCGTCAGCTTTATTAAAGCCTCTTTCTAGCTAGCGATGTGTTTACTCAGGTTACAATCTATCTGTGTTTAAAACTGTATTGCAATATGTCTAGCCGTTTTAGCGTGAACGAGCAGCAAACATGCTCACACATTCACAAAATTTCGTATTTATAATACTCGCATTAGTGATATTAAGTGTAGCAACAAAACGAAGCTCAAACATGTGAAACCCCTTTAAGAAACCCTTTTATACATTTTATGTATTCATAAACCACTGCTGGCACTTTTTAATTTCGAGAGTTGATTACACGCTAAAACTTACAGCCAGACACAACTGAAATTTTCGCACTTAATAATGACTCAAGCACACTTTAAAATTAAAAAAAAAAATAAAATTTTAAAAATATGTAAGAATTATCGACTTTTTTTTGTTAATATATTTTATAATGAAATGCATAAATACAGCTGAAAGGGCTTCACGTGCAGCATACATTTACATAACAATTTAACCTCTTAAGAGCCATTGAAAGCTTTGCGCTGCTTCGCTTTTGTCTGCCGCGTAACATATGCTTTTATATTCCCACCCAACAAACTACCGCCCACGTGCATTCATAGTCGCGCCGCTTTCATTCATTCGCTCGCTCATTCACATTCATTTTCGCCTGCACTTAGGTCTGCATAAAAGCCGGTTACTCATACGCCTAGTTGGGCACGTAATGGCGTTTTAAATGCGATCGCTTGCGCAGGCACATATATACATATGCATGTATGTATGTATGTGCGAGCATCATGTGCATTTTCAAGTATTCGCGTAGACAACTTTTAGTGAAAAGCATAAATATATATGGGTGTATAACAACACTCACATGCACGGATATATGTGCTGCATATTTGCATATGAATGTGTGCGTGAAATTTTAATTTACTCTTCCGCTGCCGCTGTGGCCGCTGCTTCCATCAAAAAGATGTGTATTAAAAATGTTCTCCTGCTGCCAACCAGCTGGTGATGTTAATTTTCTGCGTTGTCACTATTTTAATATGCAGCGCAGCCACTTAATCAGCGTTGTGACAGCACTTGGCTGGAAATAGTGTACTTGCGCATACACACGCACATACACATCCAATCCAAAAAAATGCATTATAGAGGTTATTGCCACAGCGTGCGCTACGTTTGTTGTTTTTGCACTTTTGAGTATCAATTTGGTGCAGTTTGCGTTCTTCAGTCGAGGTTTTTTAAAGAAATTAATTATTTTATGATGTTAATGGAAATAGAGAAAGAAGCTGCGTCCTTTTCGTGTAATGGTAAAAAAAATAAAGATCGAAATACAAGCGAAAAATCGTACGAAGCTCCCTGATTTTCAGTTAAAGTGTGCTACAAATTTTATTTATGTTCGTTGTTACTTTAAGCACATACTTGGTTTTGGTGTTCTTTCTATTTTAAAATTCTTTAAAAAAACAATATATAAGGTACTTGTATCCGTTTTTTTCCTATCTTGTTTCTGGCAGCCATAAAGTAAAATTGAAATACAATAAGACATCAAAAATATGTGAAAAAATAAAAATTAAATAAAACCTTACGGCCTTATTCGTAAAAAATAAGGTAACATTAAAAATTTGTATAAACTGAAAAATGTATGAACTATAGCTATATAAAGCTCTTTAAACCTATTTTATTTTTTAAACATAAGGCCATTAGTTTTCTCTACTTCACAAAAACCAAGTTACTTGGCTCTGTTCATCCATAAATACATATATATATTGTGTATATAAATACATATAGTGCTTTCATAACTTTACGACACTCACACATTGACAAGATTTGACCATTTATCTTATTATTTTTTTAATTTTAACCATTTGTTTATAAAAATATAGTATATTATTTACTAAAAACTATTAAAATTCAAGTTTCAATCTTTGTGCAACATAAAAAAAAAACTTTCGTAAAAAATCGAGTTTTCAATTATATTTTTTAGAAATATTTTGAGTATGCAGTTTTTTAGCTCATTCTATTTTAGAATAATAAAGTGAAGGTTTAAAGTAACTAGGATTTACCGTTGAGTTTTGGAAATATTCTTTGTTGTTTATTTCCTCCCTTAGAAATTGAACCACTTAGTGCGCCTTATATAACGGGTGATTTTTTTGAGGTTAGGATTTTCATGCATTAGTATTTGACAGATCACGTGGGATTTCAGACATGGTGTCAAAGAGAAAGATGCTCAGTATGCTTTGACATTTCATCATGAATAGACTTACTAACGAGCAACGCTTGCAAATCATTGAATTTTATTACCAAAATCAGTGTTCGGTTCGCTTTACGTCCGATTTATGGTCTACATAATCGACCAAGTGAGCAAACAATTAATGCGATTGTGACCAAGTTTCGCACTCAGTTTACTTTATTGGACATTAAACCAACCACACGAATGCGTACAGTGCGTACAGAAGAGAATATTGCGTCTGTTTCTGAGAGTGTTGCTGAAGACCGTGAAATGTCGATTCGTCGCCGTTCGCAGCAATTGGGTTTGCGAAACACATTTCGAACCGAACACTGATTTTGGTAATAAAATTCAATGATTTGCAAGCGTTGCTCGTTAGTAAGTCTATTCATGATGAAATGTCAAAGCATACTGAGCATCTTTCTCTTTGACACCATGTCTGAAATCCCACGTGATCTGTCAAATACTAATGCATGAAAATCCTAACCTCAAAAAAATCACCCGTTATATACATATGTAACGCAAAAGTTTGAAAATATTCGCTCACTTCAGATCGACTAAACAATTTGAGAAGTTATTGTTGTCCAGGGCGTAGCAGTGGAAGGTGCAACAAAAATCGTTGGTTGGATTTCCCAACTTCTTCCCATGCGTGCCCTTAAGGCAGTGCCCGGATATTACTCCGACTACAAATCTAAACGAGGAGACGTAAAGCCGAGGGAGAGATTTAGATCGCTTGACATTAGCTTTTGGCTATATGCGTGTAGCAGTCTGATAGATGGGTTCTACGGCCGTCTGCTTTTCTTCTTTCTTTGTGCTGCTACACTTCTCATATAACGGAAAATTTTAGAAATACGAAAACACCAATACTTCAATAACTAAGAATGCTCATTTAATCCAAATTAATACACAAAATCTCTTAACAAGTCAGAAAATTAAAGGTATATCGGTAACAATTTTTTCTATGTATTTCTACAAAACTTGGTTTAATTACATATTTCATTATCATCTTATGGCAGATTACAGAAAAGGGGAAAAACGATTTAATAAGATTTAAATTACTTCATAGTTTGTGTGATTGGTTCCACTCTTCCATTACGTTAACCAGGCCAATAAAATGTCACACAGCTTAAGTCTCTGTAATCAGGCTATACATTTTCAAATGTTTCTTATGCGCTGAATTTGAGTCCAGAGTTTCTTCAACCCCTCCTGTTCTCGAGATACTAATACCGAACATAACACGCACTTTTGCTATATTCGCTGTAAAATTTCAATTTTTTATTCACTCTGATATCTTTTTTTGTACACCGTATATGTACATATTTTTCGCTACATATTTATTATTTACAATCCTTAAGTATATGTTGGCTAATTAAAGGCTTTTTATTTACATACACTTATTGTACATATTATTTATTTCAATTAATTTTCTTCGCTTTAAATTTTTGAATAGCAAAGCTTAGGCTAATTTTAAAACTGTCATAAAGTATCGTTTAGAAAAGCTCAGAATTTTCAAAACTTTGTTTACCGACTCTTATATTCAATTAATTAGGTAATTACGGCAACCGATGTAGCAAAGTGGTTAGAGCCAGCTTCGTACATCTGCTATTTTTTTTTGAGTCATGTATTCAAGAAAAAAACTTTCCATCACTTAATAACTCATTTCAAAGCTATCACTTTTGCATTATCCCAGCAAAGAAACACGATTACCACAGAAATTAAAATGGAATCGAACTAGGCGATGGGAATCGCGTACGCTATCGCTTCAAGAAGGCATTACTTTAACATGGGCGTGTCATTGGTCGTAAGTCCTTACCGGCAGCATTACCTTCGAACGCCTTAGAAAGCAGCGAATGAATGGATAAATAGAATCCTTAACAGAATGCCTTAAAGAGAAAGTAATGTACAATGCCTAAATATATATATTAAAGGGAAAATAGAAAACAAAGATTGCCTTGCAAGAATAAAATTAATTAAAATTTTTAGAAATCAGTTTTTATACATACATACATATGCATGTATTTAGATCTTACTTAACGATTCACTTCCTTGGCTGAGTTCAACTCCGCTGTAAATCAAAAGAATCGAAGCATGATTTTTATGCGATTGAAATTTTTACAGAAAGTAGAGAATTTTTGGGCGTTCATTCTATTTTTCAGCTGACATTGCATTCCCCTAAATGAATCAAAGCTGCGAAATAAATAAAATATTGTAGAACAATCTGCTATGCATTACCTGCAATGCATAAAAGAAGCGAAAAAAATAGAAGAAATTATAAGGCAATGCGTTCTAGAACATGTTACCCCATTAGGAGCGATTACCGATTTTTTGCTGGGATGTTATTCACACACACACACACACACACTGTGGCATCCTTCTCAGTTGTATCGTATTGCTGACATGCATATCAAGTGCCAACGTTGCCGTAAAGATCGATGGTCTGCTAAGGTATTTTACTCTGTGTTAGCATTCTTAAAATTTCTACCAGCTTTTCCTTTGAACAGGCTTGGAATATTTTTCATGCCGCAACTTGATTTGATTAACTCGTTTTTTGTTTTACTTTTGCTTTTTCCATTCAACTGCAGGCACGCGTGTCAATTTCGGTGCCTTTTTCCTCGTTTCTTTCAAGTTAATTTTTGCCTTCTTTTCTATTCCCCCTTTTTATGCCGATAAAAAAAAGAATCCATGGTATATCCAGCCTTTGCCGAATCCCTCTCAAAATGTTTCAAGTATAACACTTGTAACTGATTTTCATTTTTTGTTTAGTTGGTGAAATTCAAAGAAAGAGTACGAAAAAAAAGATTGAAATTGGGGTACACGCGCAAATATTTTTTTTGGTGTTTTGTAAGAGCGGTAAGGGTTAAAAATTAATACGAGTTTATTCAAAGTTGAATAGGTAAGGAAACATAAATTTGAATATGCAAATTAGGCTGTACTAAATTTAAATATTTGCAGAAATAGGGAAGTAAAAGTTGAAGTAAAAAAATAATGATGGTGAAAAAGCTTAGGAAAAAGATGGATGCTAGATTGGCAAAGAATGAAATATTTGTGTGCCAGAGTAAACGCATGCAAGAGTATTATTGACTTAATTTTTCTTTTAATCTTTTACGTTGCAGATGCCAGTTTCAAATAATTTGACTAACTAAACACTAAAGTATGACAAATGGACGCAATAAAGCTTAACAAAGGTAAAGGTAAAAATTAGGCATAATTTTTTGGTAATTAGACAAGAATTTTCACGAATTCAAAAACTTTACGTGAAATTCATGCGTATTTAGAAACAAGATTACAAGCTTATGCTGATGATCTAGGCTTTTCTACCTTGATTAGATGTATAAACATGATGCGTGAAAGAACTGGAGAAGAGAGAAGGGGTAAGGGGTGGGAAGTAAATCCGCAGAATATGGTGTTGGTAGTTAAAAAAAAGTGCAACATTCCATCCCGACCTTTATCCAAGCTAGGCAGCAGTGATTGTGGAAAGAAATTTTCCAAGAAGAACTAATAAAAAGGGCTCCACAGTTCATACTATATGGTGTCTTAATAGAAAAAAATAAAAAAATACCCACCCAAAGGACAGAGATTGTGCAACAAAGGCTTTCTTAACCACATATCACTTGCAAGTGGCGGAACACCTCTTTGTATTTGGTCTGAAACTTTGGCCTGTGGAGCTTTATTAGATTTTAGACTACCGCATACCCAGCGAACAAAATACTTCATGAAATACCTCTTCAGTCTTAGCGGGAAAATTTTTATAAAATTTTTACGTTCAAATTATGATTTTTAGTATAAAGATAATAACCATTACGGTGCCTGGAATTTATATATTTTTTGGATTACTTTTAAACGTTATAATGGGGCCTAAGTTTTTGAGATCGATATACCGAAATATTTTATGAACTAAAAAATTAAAGCTTAAAATACCTGTATGGTATTATCGAAAAAATAAAATTCACAATTGTTCCTGATAAAAAAACGTAACGGAAAAGATAGTTCTAAATTAGATTGTAAAAATAATCTTTCCAACTCTTAGAAGGATATAAACATATATTTAAGCTGAGAGAAAATATCTCTTTACTTTTTGGCGGACAACTCCCAAGCTGATCGACCTGCGTTGCCTAAACGCTCAACATAATCACCTTAACAAAAGAAAAAATTACAAGAAATTGTTAGCTTACTAAATTACTTATTTCTTTATGTACATTTCTCCCCCACTCATTTCACAATTTCCCGTATCCACAAATATAAATTTTATTCCAATTCCCCAACTCTTTTAAGTTAATTTGATTCTTTCTTCTCATACTACTTTTTATCTTTGTAGCAGTTATTTTTACCATTACCAAAAATTGAAATATTCTCTTTTGTTTAGTATAACCACTTTTACGTAGTAAGTACTCACAGTATTTTGTGGCCTTTGCCATCCTTGCGTACTTTTGCTTATTTGTTCTAAAATGCTGAGCCAAAAATGGCTGTTTCCTTAAGAATTCCGAAAAGGGGGAAAAGGGTTTTCTATATATGTATATGTACAGTTATTGCATAAAGGAAATGTTGCCAACTTTGTTGCTTTTGTCCATTGATGCTGCGTACTTTTGTTTAGCAAAAAAAAAAGTCAAGAAATGCGGCGCTTGCATTGATTTTTGGCATAGCACAGTGGTACTTCACCTTTGACAGTAGATTTGGCAGCATTCAATGAAAAGTGGGAAAAAATACAGTTGCTTACAAAGTTTAATTTTTTGTTAGCCATTTCTGCACTGCGAACACATTTTTGGCTGTCTGCCTCGTACACTTGTATATATGTATATTTTCTAATTTGTTTCTCATTGTGATACCGTACTCTCTTTGCCAACATTGGCGCAATACAGCTTTTCTAAGCTGGCGTTTATGTTATTTGAACCACCTTCTTTTATTTTGAGGGCTAGAAACTGTTTTTTCAGATTTGCGTAGTTTAAGAAAAAATCTTGTGCTTATAGTAGTAACAACAAAGACCACAAATGTCCTTGACTTGAATTCGTGAGCGAAGAAACCCCGCAAAAAGCAAATTTGAAAGGTCGTTAGAGGATTAATATATTCTAGAGAATTATTCTTCAGAAAATTTTACTAGGAGTCTTCTCAGGCAAAAGTTTCATGCCACCAACGTAGAAATCTTTATAAGATTTAAACGAAAAATCTACGCCAAGAAGAAGCAACAGCCAAACTCAATTAAAAAAAATATATATTTAAAAAAAACCAACTTTTTTTTATTTAATATTTTAATCTTTTTGAGACTTTTATGTTGGTGGCATGAAGCTTTTGCCTGAGAAGCCCCCTAGTAAAATTTTCCGAAGAATAATTTTCTAGAATATATCAATCCTCTAACGAATTTCCAAATTTGCTTTTTGCGGGGTTTCTTGCAGTAAGGGTCAAAAAGACCTTTTCAGGTATGTTCAAGGAAAATATTTCCCATGAAATGTTACTATATATGTTTCAACCTTAAATTTCGCTCTCACATTTATTTTAACCATTTTGTCCACTTTTTTGAAAACTACTTAGGCCGGGACATGAAAACTTTAGTTGGCCATAAAATAAAATGTATATAAATACTCTCAGAAAATATTAGCAAAATCCGAGCTCTTAGGTTATAATATTTTCATTGAATTTGAAAGTAGAAATGAAAATAAAAGGCATCTTTCGGACGCTAATTTAGAAAAATTAACTGTAGATGCAGAAAAACTGTATTTTTGAAAAAATTTAAGATAAAACAGCATTTCCAAGATTAAAATCCGCTAACCTAGGAATACATAAAAAAAAAATTCATAAAAACGTGTACATAAATGCGCGGAGAAAAAAAAAGAATCGAACAAAATTTCCAGGTTGTGGCAACAAATGATAAAAAAGAAAAGAGATAAACTATCTACTGCGAGAAGAATGCATACCTATGCCAAACAGACAAAAGCGATTCGTTTTTTTTTTTGTCTAAAAAAATTTACTAACCCAACAGTTTCACATAGCAACAAGCTTCTCTGTTTATTTAGATGAAATCAGAAGAGCAGAAGTGAAGAAAAATATCTCAAATAACAGTTGGCATGTCAAGTGCTGTCAATTTGTTCAGTGCAAATACTGACCGGAGATATTAAACTAAATACTGAATGGAGACTAGTTGGTGAGAACATAGAATATTTTGAAAGAAAGCAAGATAAAAATGGAATTAGTCACGAAATTTCTTAGAAAAAAAACTACCAGATATACGAATTAAAGCAGACCCAAAACTAATACCTGAAGATCTACAGCGTACACTCTAAAAAAAAATTGTGTACATTTCCTACCTAAAAGGTAGGTTACTGATTTCCTACCTTATTATTCGCGAAATTACATGCTTGATTATTCAACGAATAGTTTGTTTAAATTTCGGACTTTTTAGAGTGTAATATAGCTGCTGCGGTGTGCATAAATTTACTGAGAAAGTGTGTACAAGCTAGAAAATATACATCTGCTGTTTGATTTCACCCTTAAAATTGTGTAAAGCCACTAACAAAAAGGATTTTTACACACGAAAATATGTAATCGAGGAAAATACATATTCGTAATGTAAATTTACCAAAAAAATTTAAAAATAAACAAAAATATACTCGATTTATAGTCGCATTTTTTAACAGATTTTTTAGAGTGTACTTCAAGCAGAGGTGGCTACTGCAAAAGAGGCAGCCCACAAACCAATAGTATTAGTTAAGACTACCACTAAAGAGACTAGGTAATTCGGAAAGGCTTATGAAAATTCAAGGCTAACGCCAGTAATATGCGGTAATACTAGGAAAAGTTAAAAACGGAATTTATGTGGTGGCATTTTTTTAAGGGGAAAACCATTGCAGGCCTTTATACTTAGTGCCCGTTGCTAGGGACTACTGAAATATTATTCAAATTAAATAATGCTAAATCTGATAGTAACTGCAATTTTTTGTTGAACAAACTCTTGGTTTTGCCTCCGTTATGACGGCTTTCTGAAAATTTTAAATTACGTTACTCATTTTTATATCCGTTTACAAAATGCCATAATGTCATAAATGTCAAAACTGATGTCAATTATGGCGTATCTCGCGTATTTTTAACGCGAAACTTTTTCTAGATGGAACATTTTTTTATTTATTCATTTATTATTGTACGTATGTATTGTTTAAACATATTATACAAAAACGTCGTACTTCTCAATGTAGTCGCAATTATTTCATCTGCGTAGATATGCGTTCAGTTTGTAATGTTTTGTCGTGTCGTGTTGATAGAGTTGAGCACAAATAAATTTATAAAAAGTAACGTTATTTTTTAATGCGCAAACAAACATGTGTATACGCTTTGTTAGTAGAGCAAAAAGTTCATTATTTCATTGCAGTGTAGGTCAAAAGGAAAATGTGAATTGCATTTTATTTAAAAATTTGCATTTTAATAAAAACCAGTTAACATTATTTTCGTATGAATGGACTCTGTGTGTAAATAACGCAAAGTAAACTGCAATCATTACCCTCAATTGATTAAATTTTATTAAAAGAAATGCTTTATTTATAACACACGTTCGCTGGTGGAAGTATATGTATTTATGTATATATATACCTTAAGGTGGGTAATTTTTTACTATGCGCGTATAGCATAGGAGGGTACAATGAGTAGTTCTAAGCAAATTTTCCAAAGAAACCATGACTTTAGATCAATTTGGAATTATCGAAATTGCGAAAATAGGCTTCGAAGAGAATGTGAAAATGTTGAGTATTGCGCCGTCTGGTGGCAGTTTTCAGGAAAAGTTAAATGCATAAATGGATTCCGTATACAAGAAGCCCTCCTGTAGCATGATTTTATAAAAAAAATTTAAGCACTTCTTTACAGCACTACACCAAGATGCCAAAAAACCTATATTCGCAATTTTGAAAACTCCGTACTGTTTTTAGACCCACAGTTTCTTCCGAAAATTTGCTTAGAATTACACGTGGAGTCCTTCTGAGCAAAAAGCGCATAACCAAAAAAAAATCTGTCATACAAATGGACCCGCCCTAATATATATACACTGCCGGAACAAAGTATTTGCACAGCAAATTTTTCACAATATATGCAACAATTTTCATTCTAATATTTTTCCGCTGATTTCGTATAAAAATATGGTTCATTCAACAACAAAAAACATAAAAATATAATTCCTAAACTATGTGCAAAACCCGCGAAAATTCAGCAAACTTTCATGAAAATGTTCAAATTTTTAATCAGATTTTCTAAAATTTTTTTGAGTATGCAGATTTGNCCGCGAAAATTCAGCAAACTTTCATGAAAATGTTCAAATTTTTAATCAGATTTTCTAAAATTTTTTTGAGTATGCAGATTTGTAGCCCAATCAATTTTATTATAATAGAGTGGAAGGTTTAAGTAGCTAGCAATTACCGTTGATTTTTGGCAATCTTTTTCACGCAGTCTTTTCCATACAAAAATTTTTTTTTGCAAAATCCTTTATATGAAAAAAATGCAAAACACCCTCAACAAAAAAAAAATTCTCAAAAATCAACACGATTTTTGGCTAACACCGAACTTGTATTTTTTACTAGAATTTAATGGGCTGCAAAACTGCATACTCAAAAAAATTGTAAAAAATCTGATTAAAAAGTTGAACATTTTGATGAAAATTTGCTGAATTTTCGCGAGCTTTGCACAAAGTTTAGGAATTATATTTTTATGTCTTTTGTTATCGAATGAACCATATTTTTATACAAAATTGTCGGAAAAACATTAGAATAAAAATTGTTGCATATATTGTGAAAAATTTGCTGTGCCAATACTTTGTTCCGGCAGTGTATATGCGATATTCAAATTAAAAATTAAAAAGTTCACAATGTGTACGGTGTTTTAGTCTACAGATTTAGTTTGCTATTTGTCCATAGATTTAAATATATATATGTTACAATATTTAAGTAAGAATATAAATAATATAATTTTGATAATCTTTCGAAAAAATTTGAAATAAATCTACTTAGAAGTAAATTACGCACAATGAAACTACATCAGCCTAAAACAAATTTAGCTAACTGTGATTAAAATGATTGCATTAATTTATTGCACATAATTGCTATAACCATAACCTAAATAAAAAGAATCTTTTATAAAAGGTGCACAAATTTGGTTTGACAAAAGTAAACAAACTTTTGCAGAATTCAAGAATAGAGAGGAAAAAATACTATGTGTAGCCTTTTCCGTGTATACAGTTATAGTTACAGTATAGATATTTTTGGCATAAACCAGTGATTGAACACTCTAAAAAATCTTTTTAAAAATGCGACTCGAAATCGAGTATATTTTTGTTTATTTTTTTTAATTTTTTGGTAAATTTACACGGTGAATATGTATTTTTTTCGTTTATACATTTTCATGTGTAAAAATCCTTTTTGTTAGCGGCTTTACACAATTCCGCGGGAGAAATAAAACAGCAGATGTGTATTTTGTAGCTTGTACACACTTTCGTAGTTAATTTACGCACACCACAGCAACTATATTACACACTCTAAAAAGTGCGAAATTTAAACAAATTATTCATTGAATAATCGAGCATGTAATTTCGCGAATAATAAGGTAGGAAATCAGTAACCTAACCTTTAGGAAGTAAATTTACAAAATTTTTTTTTAGAGTGTATGCTCCTGAAAATCTTGAGAAACTTAGCTCTGTAATTTTCGTTACACAGTACGACAAAAACAAAAAAAAAAATAAAAACACACGAAACAATTAATACGGTCACCAAAGTATGAGCCAAGTGAAGTAAAGCTGCGTTGTTTAGTTTTTCTCTCCAACAACAGGATTTTCTTTAAAAGGACTTTGAAATTTGAGAGACATGATTAATTAAAAAATTATTTACAAAATGTAGTTCAATGTGCTATTCTACATTCAGTACAAAATGAAAGAGTAAGCTCTGTAGCATTTAAAAAATTATAGTGTTTTGGTTCACAAGGACGAATAGGTATTGAAAATGCCCTTTCGATTAATTATATTTTTTCAAGTTAATAAAATTGGAAGGATCAAATTCGAGGATGTGGTCGTATGAATCCTTAATAAAAAAGTTTTTCAAAAATAAATATTGAAGATTTTCAAGCATATTTAGGGATACAATTTTAATACCTAGTCGTTCTTCTGCACCAAAACCTTTTATATTTCCAATTCTGTGGAATTTTCTTTTTTATTTGATACTGGTATTGCTATTATATTCTACGCTGAAGGTTTTAAATATTTTTTTGGTATTAATCATATTCTTGTAATTTAAAGTCGTATAAAAAAAAACTCCTGAAGTCAGAAAAAAGAAAGAAGAGAGAAAACCCAAAAAAACGCAGTTATACCATTTTTGGAGCTTTGCTTCGCAACTTATACTTATATTAATTTTTGTGTGTGTAAAATTGGCTGTTGCGTGGTTGTCTATAACTAGATGAAAGAAATTGTACGATAGAGAGTCACCCTGCATCATGCATATGGTGAGGCTCTCTACATTCTAAAGAAGGACTTCTGTAATTGCTTTTGACTCCATCTTTTTTCTACTGGGATACTTGCTAAAAAAGAAAAATACATACTTACAAAAAAATATTTCTCCCGCAGCTGCTCTGCCATTGATGCTACCGTCAGAAACGCCAGCAGGTTCGCGCGAAACCAATGTCATAATGTTAAAATAATTTCGGAATATATGCGCTTGTGTTATCTAACTTCAAATCTATTATTTAACATAAAAAATATGTGCTAAAAATAATATGCGCAAATATCTGATCTGATAAATAAATATGTGTATGTATATCCGCTTCGAAACATATTTTGTATGTACATATATACCTAAAACTTCACAAAATCAATGAACGTCATTCCACGCCATACTGCCCAACGTGGCATGTCCATTCCGCGTTTATAAATGCCTAGATAGAACTCATTGCAGAAGAGTGCTTAAATTGAAATCCACATATTCAAGCAAATGATACGGCAATGTAAATATAGGCGGAAATATTTGAAAAATTCAAATATGCATAATATTTGCGCAAATAACACTTGGCAAAGTTACAGGGAGAGAAAAATGGCAACGCTGCTGCTGGCCATAAATTTTGAAAATACACGCCCTTTCAGGCTTTGGTTAGAGTTTTATTGCCATGGTTGTTAGGCTGCAGAGCATTAATATTATTTTCTGCTGCTTTGCTGTTTCTTTTACATCCGAATCAATATCCATGGCCGTAAACGAATACTCGTGGAATTTTTTTAACTCGAAATTCTAGTTTATTCATGCAGTACGCAGTCATCAGCTGTGCTCTTTTGATATATTACATTAAAATTTCTAATTTTATTGTAAATGGTATGCTAATAAAGGCTGCGCGTTGTTTCTTGATGGATTGGGTAAAAGTTTTAGTTCATTAGAAAAGCATTAAATAAAATACATGGCATGGAAAATAAAGTAGGTAACTTAATGATATAATAAATTTGCTAAAAAAAATCTATGCAATCCAAATCATGTGTTTTGTAAACGTGTATACTTCCTTCCGAAAATTTATTCAACGGCCAAATGTGAGATGCCTTAACAACACCGGTGTTACTCACGGCGAATTGCATCAATTCGAGGTCAAGCGCCTGCCGATTTAGGTCAGCAAACCTGAGACTTTTGTACATATTATTTGAGCTCCCAGAATCTCAAGTGTGTGGGCACAAAAAAAAATTGTGTGTGCTTTTAACTGGACCCAACTACCGACATGTATTTCTCTGAGTTTGAATCTGAGGCCCGCTTGACTCGTGCACTTCCAAAATTTCGAGTGAATTGTAAAAACTACGAATTTTTTGCCTTTTTTTTTGGTTTTTTCGTAATTTACTCAAAATTTAGGTGTTGTACGAGTCAAACGGACCTCAGCTTCAGATTCAGCGGGTCAAAATACATATCGGTAGGTGAATCCGGTTAAAAGCACACCCCACTTTTTTGTGGTGTCCTGTTTTCCTTTATCTTTATTTTCATCTTCATACTCTATCGATAACAAAATCTATAGTAACATCCAACAAAATATCGATAACAAAACCAACAAAAATATCGATGAGAAGTTGGATAAGAATTTCGCTAGCAAAATCGATAATAATATTGGTGGCAAAATCGATCAGAAATCGATAAAAATATCGATAAAAATCGCTTAGAAAATCGTTAAAAATATCGATAAAAAAATCCATAACAAAATCGACAAATAATCGATAACAGTCTCGACAAAAAATCGAAAGCGAATTCGATAAAAATAACGATAACAAAATCTACAACAAAAACCAATAACAATATCTTTAAAAAGAACGAATAGCAAAATCTTTAAAAATATCGATTACAAAATCGATAAAAGTATAGATAACAGAATCGAGAAACATCGATAGTTTCTGAAGATATCGATAGCAAAATCGATAACAATATCGATTATTATATCGATAAGTTCCGAGAATCTCGAAAATCGCTAAAATCTCAAAATAGTTCACAGATTGAGTCTAGTCTCTGTGTATCCATCTATATCCTCTTCTCTATAATTAACTTTATTTTAATCTTTCTTCCCCTATCTTCATCTTTACTGTTATCGGTATCCTCATCCTCCTCTTTGTCTTTACTTTTATTTTTATCATTTTCTTCATCCACATATTCCCCTTCACCTTTGGCCTTATATATATTAACAAAGTGTTTAGATTTACCTTGGTCTTCATTTTCGCCTTTATCTTTACGCATCTTTGTTTTTTTGTTTATTTTTGCCTTTGCCTTTATCCTTTTCTTTATCTATGTACGTACTCACCTTTACTTTCATTCTTGTATTGGTCTTTTTCTAAGTGTTATTCGTTAACCTTTTATTAGCAACTACCTACCTACCATGTGCATACACTCAAGAAACACTTGTTTCAGTCCCTGTGCAGTTTCCGTTGAATTTGCCAATTTACTCCCAACCAACCACCCGCCGCTAAAGAAGTTTCACTTCAAAAATGTATAGAGGTATATAACTTTTAAAGCCAAGCATACGAAGAGGTATGATCTTCATTAAGACAAACCCTACGTCGAAAAGTTAATACGCAGTTTCTCTAAAACTTCAAATTTTCAGAAGTGTATCTACAAATTTGCTTGTTTCTGACTCTTATTGAAGAAAATTAATAGAAATCTAAAAGTTGAAATTTGTAGAGGATTTGCGCAAATCATGAAATAGGAGTGAAAACAGCATAAAAGAAGAGGCTTATGAAAATATTTCTATATGTAGAGCCTTAAAACCCCTTTTGGAATAGATAGCCTTTACTCGGAGCTTTATAAAAACCGTATAAAAGCACAGTCTACGAGTAGAGCCTTATAGAACCTTCACACTTAGACAAAAAATATATAACGGTAAGAATGGCTCATAAATTGTATGAAGGAATACACACGAGAGACGCCCCTAGCCATTGTGGTTCTTACCTTTAAGTTTTCGCTGACTTTTTTTTCTCTCGATCATAGGTTTCGTAAAATTTGAATTTCAGTTCTGGAGTGTACCAAAGAACAAGCAAGACATATGTATGTATGTCCATTTCGCATTTGTTCCTTAATGAGTTCAACTCCCCACAATTTCTGTTTTTTTTTTTTTTTGTTACAAATTTTATATTCACCGTCTGCTCTGTATGAATGGCAAATACATAGGCAACTGTTGCGTAAATATGTATTTGTCTTTGAATTTGTTTCTTATTTTATTTCATCTTCATCTGTCCTACGTAAAAGGTGTCATTGTCTGAGGCTCACTCATTTCACCAACTTGGCCACAATAAACGTGTTCAAGTGCTTGTCGCGCCCATTCGTTTCAAGCGCTTGTTGCCGCCGCTATGTCCTTTTAACCTTACACTTTGAGTGCACTTAAATGTAGGAAAATGTAAAGCAGAAAATAAGAGAAGAGCGTCTGCATTTATTTTTACAACTTCTATTTTATTATGTATGTGAGCCTACAGTTTTTCTTTATTTGTCTTCAGGTTGCGCTTATAAATACACAAGAATTAACACATAAATACATACATACATACATATGTATCTTTTGATAAATATTCATCTATACTAGCCGCTGACAAATTGCGCTTCCGGCAACATTTTGCATCACATGACAAACAAAAACAACTTAACTAACCGAAAACAAATTAGACATTGCTGAGCTCAACCAACCAACCAACCAACAAGTCGAATAACCAAAAAAGCCAACTAAACCACCAGATTTATAAAACCAACTTGACTTCTTGTGGCACTTCGTTTGAATTTTGTTGCGCTGCTCTTGTTCTTAATACAGCCGCTTGTCATGTTATTCAACTAGTCAACACAACTTACTCACTCATTTACATTCAAATACGCTTACACGCTCTCACGCTTGCTTTCACGCAATTTCGGGTGTTGACAAATGCACTTGACAATTATTTGTTTATGCGGAATACAAAATAATCTCACACTTCCTGTTACTGAATACTGAATACTAAATACTAAATATAGCTGTCACTTTGTACAACCGTTCCTCTGGCAGTCGCTCTCTTCCACAAATCAAGTCGCACTTTGTTTCAGTGGCAGTCACCTCATGTAAATACATATACGAAATACTATATTTGAGTACTCGTGTTAGTTAGGTTTTATTCATACATACGTAAGAATAGTTGTGCTCTTTTCTTTTGTTGTTGCTGTGAGTACATCTTTTTTGAGTAGACTTTTCTGGTGTTGTCACTCAATTTTCTTTGCGGAAACTTTTTGCTTAATTAAGTTACTTTTTGCTGTCACTTAGTATCCCTGCAAAAATCGCGACTACTCCATGCATGCATGTAAAGAGTACTCCCGAAGGACCAAAGAGTACTCCAAAATTAACCACAATTCATATAAAAAATATGGTCCAATTAACATTGCGATGTCCTAGGGCAGGACCATGTACTCCATCTCTGCATTACATCAGAGTAGCACAAAACTACTCCCAACATACTCCAATGACATTATCGTTATATTTTTCGTTTGTACACGCTTTTGTTCTTCACTTCGCAGATGCTTTTTTTGAAATTAATAAAAACCAGAAACAAAAATTAAAAATTACTTGTTGCCTCTGACGACATTCGAACCCGAACATGCTGGGAGATAAGAACTAACAGCTAGCATCTCTACACGTTCAGCTACAGCCAGACATGCAAATGTACTTTCAAATGCTTAACTTCAATCACATGTCGTTAAAACACGAGCAGTGATCGGGTAACAATAAGCTGGTGCAGAGACACGAGTTGGTCCGCTACAGCATGA
Organism: Rhagoletis zephyria; assembly: GCF_001687245.7. NCBI lineage: Eukaryota > Metazoa > Arthropoda > Insecta > Diptera > Tephritidae > Rhagoletis > Rhagoletis zephyria. The sequence goes on along the minus strand of NW_016163121.1, from coordinate 8,360 downwards.
CAGAGGAGCACTTTTGTAAGTACTCCAATATACCACAAATAGACTACATGGTCCAACGATTTTTGCAGGGATTGTCCTTCCTGTTTAGTTGTTGCTGTCGCTGTAGTTACGCTTGTATTTGTGATTGGTAAAAGAAAGGTTGCAATATTCATTATTTTTTCTTAATAAAGAATCTGGTAAGACTTGCTTAATTGAAAGCGTCTCGAAAGTGTTTGGAAAATGTGTGTTATCTTCGTTTGTTTTGTTTGTTTAAGTGATGGCTTCTTCTTTATTCGGTCAAAATCTCTTACCACCTCTTTAATTTTTGGCAACATAATATAGTGGCAGAGGGCTATATCTGGAGAATATGCTGGATAAGGGAGGAATTTCTAACCTCATTCATGCAGTTCTCCATTGCGGCTGTGCACGTGTACACTCTTGAGTGGCCTTAGTGGAAAATCACGTTGATTTTATCAAATTCGCCAGTAATAGCTTAACTTATGTTTCAAAAATCCATTGCTAGGTTTGCTTTGGTACACTTACAACCGAAGAAGTTCACTGCTCTGACTGGTAGTTCTCTCGAAAAAAACTTGAATAGCAAAGAAATTTTTTAAGTCATACCACGCAATTTAATTCTTCAATCATCCGATATCAGTTCATAGATTTTGTCAATGAATGCTATCTCGACGATCTTTTTTCGATGACCTGAACTTTCGGCGTCACTTGTGCTGTTACGCACATAACGGAATTCAGTAAACCACTTACTAACTGCTGAAATTCATTGGGTACAGTTTCTATGCAAGTATAAAGTCTTTTCTAGGTCCAGATGATATTTTTCATGCACAAAATTTCAGTGGCTTTCAAATACAATAAACGCAACGTAGATTACTCAAAATTTAACAGTGGTCTACTGACAAATGGTCTGGCAGATGGTAGTCTAAAGAAACAATATTTCATTGGAAGTAATACCTGTATTTTATGCCAAAAGTTTACCCAAGGGACTAGCCAGGTTAGGAACCCCTACTGGTCCTCAATAAATAGGTACTGCGTTCTAAGTTTACCCAATCGTTTACTGTAACTATCGAAAAAGTGACATGACTGATGAGCATCTCCAAGGTTATTTCTAGAGCAGGTCCAGATTGCTAGCACCCCGGCCTGAAACACTGTGGGCAGGGGTGAACACAGAACTTTTTTTTGAGGGGTGGGAGAGGATTGTTAAAAAAAAAAAAATTCCCTTTTAACCAGTTCCACCAAATATGCGTTTCGGTGGTCCAATATGTCTATATTTTCATTTTTTAACCATTTTTGTTCCGTAATCGAACTACGCCTAATCGTTAGTATTCATACATGCTAGTAAAATTTCAATAAGATTTTTCGCTATCTCATCATTATTCTCAGTATGGAACTGTGGGACTCGGTGACTTATAGCCCATTTCCACCAACAGCTTAACCGCAGATAAGGCCCAAGTAAATTCAAAGAACGTTAACATGGGTGATGTAATATTTTTTAATTACTTATTTATTTGTACGCTTTCAACATTGTATTCATTCTCTTCGGTTTGTTCTTTAGCTGCAGATTTTTGCAAATAGTTGAAGATTCATAAATACATAATTTTACTGAAATAAAAATAGTAGTGTCTTGGTCTCCGCAGCTAACTAAATGAAAAATAAATTTCTTAAATTTTCCGCAAACATTTAGATTTTTTTTTATGTTGTGGTGGAATACTTAATTTCAAATTCTTATTATTTTTAAATCAGCAAAGAGTATCATCAGTCAGTTATATTTGCTCAATTTTATAATTTTATTTTTCCATTACGTGATATTTTCCTTTTTCTAACTCTACGCGAGCTTTGCTGCAAAAATGCAATCGATTTATTATGTCATTCCAATTACGTACAAATTAAATACCACAGACCAACAGAGGACCACATACGCGTATCGAATGCAATATGTCAAATTGTGCATTGCTTAGCAGCTGATATATTGCAATGCAAGTATCTACGCTTGCACGTATGCGGAGAAATGTGGTAGTTATGCTACTCCGGTTATTGGTGTGAAATATTTATCAAGCATGTCCCGGCAGTAAAATTTAGTGACAGTCTGTTAAAGCGCTAGTTCCTCCCTACAAAATTCAGAACTGTCTCTGAACTAGTGCAAAACGGCTGCAGAGAGGGACAGTTGGAACTTTGGTGTGCTAGTTACGCTCTATTGAGAAGTAAGTAAATGTACCAATTCTCACTTCTCGTACAATACTAAAATAGCTGGGCGAGAAGACCTTGACCCTTCGAGCATCGTTGGTCGCGAGTTCAAATCACAGTGGAGTAGTTGTGATTTTCAGATTAAATAAATTTAAATTGTTCAGTTCCGCTTAAAAATTGAAGAGAAAATTATCAAATTTTAGTATAAATAAAGTAAAAAATAAAATAAAATTAAATAAAATGCAATCTGTAATAGAACAGAAAGAAAGAATGAAAAAAATATCAAAAAATCGAATAATCAAAATTTTGTTCATAAAAAACTTATTATCGCAAGTCTGTCCAAAATGGAAACAGTTCAGAACAGAAAAAATTTCCAGTAATCTAGGTTTAAAATTTTTTTCACATAAAAAACTTATTGTCCCAGAACTTTCGAAAATGGAACCAGTTCAGAACTAGTTCGAAAGTTCGGCAGAGGTGGCAAAATTCACTTCGTAGGACCTCGCCATATAAACAGAGACAGTTGAAAGCATTGCATTGGGATAGATCGAGAACCAGTACCGCTTCTTAAAGAGCAAGTTCTGAACTAGCTCGATTTACTGCCGGGGTGAAATACATCAGTGCACTGCGGTGTGTGTTTGTTTTACCTCAGACAAACAAAAGCAATAGAATACCGATATAAAGCATTTCTCTTGGTCACGCGTTGCATGCGAATATCTAGAAGCACATATTGTAAGAATACATACATATTGGTATGAGTATGTTTGTTGATAGAAATCAATTTATAAAAAAGCATTTGATTAAACCAAATTGCTTTGGAAATGCAGTGAAAATGATAAAAGAACGACAAGATAACCTAGTTTAAAATGTTATAATTTTAAAACATTCAGTTCTAAAAGTGTCTTTTTAATTAATAAAAATTTAGGGTCATTATTTACTTCATGTTAATGTCACTAAACCATTTTTGTTTCATTTTGTTACATTTCTGCTCTTTTTTGGGCCTTTTTAATTCGAAATGAGTAATCACAAGTCTGCTTAGACGCTTCGAAATCTGTTGAAGGAGTGCAATCTTTTATTGTTCGCTCTCGGATCTACTCTTTTAACCAGTATGCTAATCAATGGAGTATAAAATGCATAAATCGTCTATCATTTTCAATAACACTGTCTATTCTTCGGTCCTCACATGAATACATCTATTACGACTTAAAAGGCTCATGTCATGACCAGGACAGTGGCAACCTCGTCGAGCTGTTAAATGCCTTAACTTTTCTGCCACCATCATTGCAAAGCGATTTTCATTCGGCACCGCTGTTCGAATCTCTCACCATTTAAAAATAAATAAAAGGTCATGTTTTACACGTGTTTGATGTATTAGTCACTCCGCTGATTACTTGTGTTTGGACGTAATATTCGTGATTTGGATCAGGATTTTAAGCACAAATATTTCATATTTGATTAAATTTTATTAAATTAATGGATTTTAAATAAGAAAATAAATAAATATATACAAAAATTTTGAGAAGCAGTTGGTGATAAGTAATGAAATTAGCCTAACATGTTTGGAAGTTTACTTCGCCAAGGGCCAGCGACTAATTGAATTTTTGCAGGAAATGCCATTTGATCGATCGTGTCGATGCCTACAATGAAATAAAATAAACCAAAGATCGATGGACAGATTTGAGACAAATACAGAACTTATATTTCTTGAAAATATTTGTACGATAATTTTACAATTAATCGATTAATAATCGATTATTAAAACACAAAACTACGGTTCAATTAATTCGTAAATTGGACAAAAATAATCGATTAATTTAATAAAATCAAATCCCTAATAGGTACCCACGCACGCTAAGAGCGATTTGGGTTTCGTCTGTTGTATTCTGTTGCAAATTTTTCGCCTTTTTTGTTCGATATTTATCCATCATTAGAAAATGACTTTCTCGATTATATTGTATTATTTTCTGAGATATAAACCTCATCCGTCTCTACATGGTTGGAAGTTGAACAACCAAAAACACACTCATATATGTATTTATATATTCACAGGTTTTATGTTCCCAAGAGTTGATGTCCACTTTATGAATTAACAAAATTTATTTCCGCTTTTAATTTTCTTGCGTACAGTAAAGAAATATTTTGGAATTACATGCTGAAAAACAAACTCCAGCGACCATCGTGCTTCCAAAAAATTTATCTGCTTTTGCGAGTTTGACAATTCAATTTGAACTATTTTAAGATCTCAGTTGAAAATATCAACTCCAATTGAATCACCACGCATATTCATAATCTACTTACAGCAGCTTTTATGTTTAAAACTTTCCGCATGGAAGCACCATTCTTGTCAACAGCTGTACGGTTATGCTACGCATCACAGCCATATCGAATAGTTATGACGCGTCGATTATACACGCTTGTAGTGTTCAATAATATGCAACAAATATTTGTTGCAAGAAAAAAATTTCATTTTACTTTACATCGCATGCGATTACTTATGTCCAACAAAAAATTTATTATTTTTACATTTTTTGGTGTTTCCTTGCAGGGCAAACGAGATGGCACACAGCACTTATGCGCGCTGAAAGAAGAGGCAAAAAGTCATATTGGATGCAAAAACGCAAGAGCAGCTAAAGCCTGATGTGCGCCCACGTGTAACAAATACAACGGAATTGCGTCCAACAGCAGCGGCATCGGCAGCTGCGTGCAAATATATCTGCTTCGTACAGATGTTGCAACATACTCACCTGAGCGAGTAAGCGGAAAGCGTAGTGAAACAAAAAAAAGTGAAGTGAAAAACATAAAATAAAACTACAACTAGCATACGGTTCAGCGAGGCCAAAGTGTGAATGAGTGACTGAATGGAGGAAACATTGCCAATTCAGTTGCTCAATAGCAATCGCGCAAGCAATCGAAGTGAAACGTGTGCTGCAGATGCAGATGTGTTGAGCAGTGAGTTGGTGACACACCATGTGGCATATTGAATGAGGAAAAAACGTGTACAAATAGCAGGGGAAACGCATTTGCAATAGGGTGAAAGCACACCTGACGGTAACGAAAACAAATGAAATAATAAAATTTCCGCTCCAAGAAAGGAACGCAAAAAGAGAACATAGAAAGCAAATTACAAAAACAAGCGCACTCAGCAACACACCGGCCAGCAGCAACAGCAACTACAATAAAGGCTACACAAGTGGGGGGAAATCAGTAAAAAGTAGAGACAAAAGGCTCTAAAGTGCCAGCGGCAGCGCATAAAAACGACTGGCAGTGATGTTGTTGGCGTTGCAGGAGAGGAAGCAGCAGCAGTGGCACCATTACTACCCCAGTGACGGCTCACATTGGGAACTACAACAACTGAAGACAAATTTCATCAATTTTCGTCAACGTCAACGTCATCGCATTCACCATCGTACCAACAGCAGCGCCCGCGAGGAAGCTCACCAACGCATTGAACACAAGCGCTTTCGCTTCAATACGCGCGCTTATGGCATACAACGCATACAGATAGAACAAATTGTTGATAAGCAACAGAAAAGTGCGCAACAATCCACTCAACGACGACGCAGACGACGACAGCTTGCCAAGTACACAATTGCCGGCAGCAGAGGTTGGCGTAGCATTGTTGCCAAGCTACAGCAGCAGCAGCAGCAGCAAGGGAAGCAAAAATACTGCGTTGATACGCCGNCATTAGTTTGCTGATATCGCCAGCAAAAGCTGTGACACTATTTCCGGTCGAAAGGCGACTGGAATAAACAACACGCAGCCCTACAACAGGCAAAAACACCTGCGCTAAGTTTACTCATACGCGCTGGTGTACAACGGCACAGCACAGCGTAAGGCCAGCCGCACTTGGTTCTGACAGATCTTCCAACTTCCTCACGGCTTTTCATCTTCCGCAACGCACTTTTGTTTTCGCCAGCAACCGGCATCCTGCTGTGGCTATAACGCATCCAAATCGACGGCTTGCCACTAGCCTCCCACCATACGCCAGTTTTAATTCTAGTTGAGGGCTACGAGTGGACGGGAAGGCACAATAGCAGCAGCAGCAGCAAACAGAAAGGTAGGACGCTGCCTTTAATAGCATCTATAGTCGTAAATACGTGCAACAAACAGCAAGCCAGCAAATAAAAGGAACACCAGCAGCAACAGCAACAGCAACAGCAACAGCAACAGCAACAGCAACAGCAACAGCGACGTTAAGCGATAGCCCGCCCCGTTCGAGTGTAGCGACAAAGGCAATGCCAGCAAATATGAACAGAAATTTTGTCGCAATTTGCTTGTCAGGTGAGTGAGTGCAAATGGCATTTTGCTTTGTTCATGAGAGTGTGTGTAGGTGAGCGTGTGCACGTGTGTGTGCGCATTTGGCAATAAGTGTGGCATGCATATTTTTTTTGGCGCATGTTGCAACATTGCACTTTACACTGATTTATGTATGACATGTAGAAAGGCTCCACTTCGAAAGCACAGCGCCATTGATATGGTAAGAGGAGCATTGATTTCGTATCAGCAGTGTAACTGTGATTTATGGTAGGAAAAGTCGAAAAGTGCAGAAATTGGTACTTTCAACAAAAAATTGCTACCACTTTTTGGACGCGCAATACAAAAGCCTATATTTATAAAATTGGTTTTGAAGTGTGAAACTATGGAGAGCTGGAAGAGAAAGCAAGAGGAGAGCGAATATGAAATGCGTGGAGGAATGAAAGTATAATATTAGTTAATATGACTGGACTAAATTGAGGGAAACAGAGAAGGGAAGAAAGAAATTAGTTTTTGAGAAAAGAGATTTCAATTAAGTATACAACATATATATGAAAAGAGCTGAAGAGAGAAAAACTTAAAGAGTTTAGAAAAAGTGGAGGCCGGTGTGATTCAGTGGTGAGTAGTGCGCACTACCATTTCGTAGGGTCTGGGTTCGCGCCCTGTTTCCGACCAACATCAAAAAATAAAACACAAAAACATAAGGTTATTCTAATTGCGGTCGCCCCTCGGCAGGCTATGGCAAACCTGCGCGTGATTCTTCTAATAGGGGGTTTTATTTGAAAACTCCTTTATTTGTACAGCTATACCCGTACAAATTCCTGAAATTTAAATAACTAAATAAGTCTACTGGAAAAATCGTTAAGATCGGTTTTCTATAAGCTATAACTTCTATACCACTGATTGTCCAGATACAAGTTTTTGCGATATAACTCCTTTATGTAGGCAGCTAAAACCATGAAATTTTGTGACCGGTTTACATGTCGATCATACCATGCCTTCTCATCAAAAATCATTTAGACCCGTGCTTTGTAAGCTATATCTTCTATACCACTAATTGTTCATATATGAGCTTTTTATTTCACTCCTCTATCTATATATGAAGTGAAGATATACATTTTTTAACTCCCAAACAATGAAAGGTATGAAGCCTTTGACATAGCTGAAGACATTACTTTACCTACCTGTTAAAACCAGGGACCAAAAATAACTGTTATCTGGAATTTACAAATTGAAAGTGTTGCCCGAACTCTGCTATTTAACGACATCGTAGGTTCATAACAGTTTTTGGATGAAAAACATTTTTTATAACCCAACGTTTATTTTTACGTTGCTTGATAACAGTTATTGCCCAAAATCTCGGACAAAAGTTGCCACTCGCCTCTTTCAAATCATACTTCGGGAAAGTTTTACTATCATAAAAACGTCTGTTTTAGTCACGCCAGGCTTTAGTAACAGCTAAACTACCTCTAAAATCTGCAATTTTCTATGCTAAAAGGTTTTTTATATCACGCCCAAGAAAAAAAATAGAGCCTATAATAATATCTTATTGTATGGAGACTAAAATTGCAAAATGAGATAATTTTGTTTATCTACTCGTCGAAGAAGGTGCTTATGAAACAATGATTTTAGAGGCATATAGTCGGAATCAAAAAAGGTGTATCCTACTTGGAAATCTTTATAAAAGGAATATATTATATTTTGTTGGCTGTTAAGGTTTTGCTATAACAGCTGTTTTTTTTAATAAGCTGTTTATAGAGGATCTAAAAAATATCCATAAAATATGTATCCCATCATTCATTAGATAGTATTTTAGGCTAAAAACCAAAATCTTACTAGCAACTAACCTTGAAATCCAAATATTTGTAACGAACTAATATTTACCACTAACTTTCATTAATTCTACTTTCTTTCATTTCCATTTTATTTTT